>NC_056732.1:1756372721-1756395221 GCF_019279795.1 Protopterus annectens | reverse complement strand
TATTGAACACAAATCTGTTCCACCAACAAGTCTTATTCATGTCACAGACCAGGTTGAGGTCACGCATTCAGGTTACTTGAGTGGAGCTTAACTTATGGACATGCAGAAGAGCCATCAAGGTGGGGGCAAAGATTGCTTTGTACACCAGACAGAGGTCACCTTTGAGGACTCTGTATGAGACTGAGTAGAGGGACAGGGCCTTTAGACTATCTGTGTAGGGTAGATGTTTGAGGCCTTGGATTCTCCTGGTGAGGATCCTCTGTGGTGTCTCCAGCTGCTGCATATGCTTTGTGAGGTACATGATTTAAGGGCATTGCACTCAATAATGGGTCTTATAAGGGAAGAATACATGGATGTTATGGCCACCTTGTCCCGGTATGAGGTGGGCCATGTAGAAAGCTTTCCGCACAACAGAGGCAATATGGTGGTCAAAGGTCAGTTTGCTATCAACCTACGTGGCCAAGTCTCTCACAACTGACTGCATGCTCAAGACCTTGTTATTAATGTGATAATCTGTGGGGATGTCACTCTCCCCAAAGGGGATGATGATGCATTTTTTGGCATTCAGTTTGAGGCCATGTTTCTGGAACCAGTCATTTGTTTGGGTGAGACCTTCTTGGAGGATGTCCACATGTCTTGGGGAATTGATGACAGCACCCAGCTTGCAGTGATCTGTAAACTTGGTCAGCCATAGCCCAATGGTTTTGGCTTGCACCTCAAAAAGGTATATCCCAAACAAGAGAGGCCTCAGAACTGATCCCTGGGGTACAGCACTCGTTATGAACCTACTGCTTGAGGTGGCTTCCCTATTTTGACTAGGTGGGTTCTATTAGTGAGACAGATTGCTACCCATCTGGTAACATATGGATTGATGCCTAGTTGAGAGAGTCTATCAATTATACCCAAGTGGGGAATAGTATCAAAAGCTTTGGCCAGGCCAAGGTAGGCAGTGTGCACCGTCTTCCTCTCATCCATGGCTTTGGCGACTGTCTGAAAGAAGGTGACCAAACTTAACAGGCATGACCGCCCCTTGATGAAACCAAACTTTATGGCATCGAGTGTTTGGAGGTTGAAAGTGTCCTTGTTAATGAGGTGCATGTTAATCTGCTCCATGGCCTTGCAGATCAGGCTAGTTAGGCTGATGGGTCTATAATTTCTTGAATCGGTGGATGCTTCACCTTTGTCAAAGGGATGACAGTGGCTGTCCTCCACTTGGCAGGGACAAAGCCACTACTCAGGTTTTGGTTGAATAGGGTGCCTAATGGTGTTGGAAGTTCCTACCTGAGTTGATGTAGGAGGCAGCGTGGGATGTTATCAGGTCCCATGGAGGCTGTATTTTTTTGTCTTTGAGAGGGCAGTGATGACTTGCTCCCTAGAGATAAGGAGAGGGGGTAGGTGCTGTGGATCTCCTGATTTACTGATTGGGGGGACAGATGGGTAAAGTTTTCAAATAACCTATCTGCCAGCAGGTTGTCTCTGTCTACAGCATTTGTGTATGTGGTGTCCTTCACCACCAATTCTGAGCAGATCTGACTGCTTCCTTTGAGATTGCGGACATATGTGAAGAAGGCCTTAAGATTGTCTTTAGTAGATAGGGCCAGTTTGTACTCGAAGTTTGCTTTGGAGGATTTCACTAGTGGTCTTATTTGTTTGTTCAGGCTAAGGAGAGATTGCTTGCAATTAGGCACCTGCTACTTCTTTGTCCTGGAAAGCAATTTGTTCCTTTTATTATAGATTTTCTTTATTGTAGATGTCCACCAGAAAGATTTACTCTTCTATCATACTGTTGGGAGGAGATTTAGTCTAACTTTATCTCCAAAATATGGAAAAGCATTCCCCAGACTATCATAACTACCACAGACCCAATTCAGGACTCTGTTGTGCCCACCATTTGGTATATATTTCTGCGACATAAAAGCCAATATTAAGGTACTATGGCTAACCAGATTTGCTGAAGATTGCAGATGGGGGACAGTTATCAAATCCCACTCTCCCACATAAATTCCCCAGCATGTGCTGGACATAACAAATGGTTGACATATTAATCATGGGCTTACATTTTTGTAAATCTACCATCACTGCTTATCATATAGACAGAATTCCTCTTAAATCTGAAACAGTTATCAGGGATTTTGGTGCATATGTTGATAACAAACACTCCTTTCATCACCACTGCTCTGTGGTGGTTAGAAAATCCTTTTAAATTGCACAATGTAACCTTCATTCTATTGTGTTAATGTCCAAAGACGTCTCTCCTATTAGGCCTTCACTGAATATAAGGCAGCCTTTGGCATGTATCTCACTAAACTTCCACACCAACATGACAGACCTCAAAGTTTCCTCCTGAAACTTTGTCATGGATATTACGAGTGGTGCAGGGCTCTAAAATATATCATATTTGTGAATACCACCAAAACAGGTTAATAAGGTAATATTTGTCATAAAACCTCTTCAGTGTTTTATATTTCAGCTATAATAAGGTAAAAAAAAAAAAAAAAAAAAAAACAAGCTGGCTGCTTTATACTTCACAAAAACAATTTATTGTAAGCACTTTCGTCGAGGCACATGCCCCAACTTCCTCAGACAACTCAACAGCCATAAAAACTTCATTTTATACTCACATTCAAAATAATTAAACAATTAAATCATTAATTAAACCATTAGTTAAAACTACTCCACATTTTAAAAAGCCCATGCTTCCAGACTAACAATTTATTAAAATGCCTTAGAAGCTGTGGCAGCAGTATAAAAAGTTTTTGACATATTATTAAAAACCTAATAAATACATACATAATAAATACACCATGTTGTTGTAGAAGCATAAAATCCTAACCTTTACCAAAACTTTTTATTTATGTTTATATTCAGTCTAAAAATTCTTTTAAAATCAAAAAAATCATAGGCACCTCTAGCGGACCCTAACTATCCTTTTATGCATAAATACCATATTAATTCATAATTTGCATAATTAAATATCCAAGAACTATCTTCCAACAAATGAGAAATGAAACTAAGAAGGCCACCACCCAAGATAAGAAAAACTACTTTCACCACCTACAAAACAAAAACCAAAAGAACCCTCAAAAATTCTGGGCAGGATTGAACAAACTTCTCCAACCAGGAAAATCCACCACTCCTACCCCTGAAACTCTATCTGACAAGAACCAAGAAGAAGCAGCTAACAACTTTAATACCTTCTTCACCAAAACAATTCAGTTACTAGCTAACCAACTACCTGCTCCCTCTACCACACCTAACAATACGACACCCAACTCTCCACTATCCTTTAACCTCCAACCCATATCCACTGCCTTCATCCGATCCCGATTGAAAAAACTAAAGCCAACTACCCTCTCAGCTGATCTTCTACCTGCAGAATACCTGCAAATTGCTGCAGATGTCATAGCATACCCCATTTCAATATTAATTAACAGAACCATTACTGAGTCCACTATCCCAGCAATCTGGAAAATATCTTACGTCATACCTCTTCATAAAGGAGGTACATCCACCGAACTCTCTAACTATAGACCAATTGCCATACTATCACCACTTGCCAAAATTATGGAAAAGTGTGTGCATAACCAACTCATGTCCTATCTCATCCAAAACAAGCTACTAACTGATTGTCAGCATGGATTTAGACCCCACCATAGCACGACTACTGCCCTCCTCTCTTTCACCGAGAAAATTAACCATAACCGGAATAACAAAAATATTTCCTCAGCTCTCTTTCTAGATATGTCAAAAGCTTTCGACATGGTAAACCACCAGTTACTTCTCAAAACCTTAGTAACCTTACATCTAGACACCCAAGTCCTAAACTGGTTTCAGGCCTACCTCGTAGGCAGACAACAGGCAGTTATGTGGCAGAACAAACTCTCCTGCCTACTACCGAACAGTATAGGCGTACCTCAAGGGTCCATCTTAGGACCTCTTCTGTTCTCAATATTCATAAACGACCTCCATTCAGTTATCCCCGAAGCCACCTGCATCCAATATGCAGATGACTCAACTCTCATCTGTTCTAATCCCATCCTTGATAACCTTCTAATAACCACCCAACACTGCTTTACCAAAGTTGAAAATTGGCTAACTGACCATCAACTCATCTTAAACCCAAAAAAAACCCAACTACTTCTTTTCCACCCAACCAACCCAACACCTTTCACACACTTTACCATTCAATCCAACAACGGTACCATTATTTCTCCTACTACCAACGCTAAACTATTAGGAGTAATCATCGACAATAAACTACGATTTGACACCCAAATCAACCAAACTATTAAAATGGTTAACAAAAAACTAGGGTCTTTATATAGGTTAAAAACCTTCCTAACTCCAACCGCCAGGCTAGCTACTGCCCGCTCGCACCTCCTATCCACCCTACTATACGCCTCCCCAATCCTTACGAACCTCAACAAGTCTGACCTCAATCGTCTCTCCACTTCTTATAACCACATTGCTAGATTCACCACTGCCCTACCCTATGGAACACACCACTGTATTAGCCTGAAAAAACTTGACTGGCCAGAACTCCCTAATCTTCTCTTGGAATCCCAACTCAAAGAAGCCTTTAAAATCCTGAAACATCCAGATAACACACCTGCACTAAAGAACATACTAACCCCTTACTCCAACCTAAGCTCTCTTCGCTCATCTAACAAACTCTTAATACAAACTAGCAAGTCCCATAACCTAGGCGGCGATTCACTGTACTCCAATATTATTGGCAAGGTATGGAATTCTCTTCCCAATAAGCTAACGTCTTTACCATCACTAGCTCTATTCAAAAAAGAACTAAAAATCCACTATAAATCGCATTGGCTCTGTCCATGTACTAACCCTGACTAACTTTCCCATGAGCAATTCTACTTACAAGTAGGCAATTTTTGTCTTATTCAACTAAGTGTGAATTAACCAGAATGTAATGTAATGTAATCAATTGTACCTTCTATTGTAATAATCTTCTCACTCTTAATACAATGTAATATGTCTTTATGTCTTTTGTAACAATATATCATTGTTTAACCCTGTTGGAGCTTTTCTCCCCGGGACTCCGCTGAAAATGGACATGTATCCAGTCGGACTATCCCGGTCAACAAATGTAAAATAAAATAAATAAAATAAAATAAAAAATAAATCAGTTGAATTCAATAAACAACAGTTTATATATAAAAATAGCCTATACTAGTATAAATAAACTTAATAAGAATGTACTAAATGTATTAAATTGAAAACTACATGTGCTTAAAATTAACATTTTATCTAGAAAGTGCTTTTAACTTCAATATACATTTTATAGAAGCATATTCATTCAACCCAAGGGGTGTGTGTGCTGATGTCCGAATTTGCCACATAAGTTCACTTTCCTCTAATCTTAATTCCCATGGTCCCCCTCTTAGATTAGGTTCAACTTTCTGTATCACTGTAAAGGTAAACTTATGTGTTGGGTTCTCTGCTATATGCTTAGCCAGGGCGTTTGTCAAAATTCCCTTTTGAATGCTATATTGGTGCTCATAAATCCTTTGCTTCAGCTTTCTTTCTGTTTTTCCTATGTAAAATGATGGACAAAATTCACATAATGCCACGTATACCACTCCCTGGGAATCACAAGTGTGTTTTCCTCTTACTACATATTGTCTATCTCTAATAATATACTGATTCCCTAATTTTATGTACTTACACTGCTGACAGTGTCTACATTTACCCATACTGTTTCTAGATGTATGCTCATAACTATGTCTTTCTAAGAGGCTTTTCAAATTTGGCCTCCCTATATGTAAAGTGTGGTCGTGGCTCCAAAACTTTATTAATCCTATTATCTTTTGGGATTATAGTCCAGTTCTTCTGAATAATGTCCTTAATGTAACCCAGATCTAAGGAGTACGTAATTAATAGACTAGTTGTTGCATTTCTATCTATTCTTGGTTGGGTACCCATATATCCTGTTTCAACAGGATTGTGTGTATCATCACCCCTATAATTACCTTGCTAGCCATTCGCACTATAGGTCTAAAATGACCCGAAGTTCTTTTAAAATTTACTTAATCTAAAATATGTGTAAGGAATGGTTCTGGATACCCCCTTTTAGGAAACATGCCCTTCAAATTTGCACATTCTAATATATAATCACTATCTGTGGAAACCATTCTGGATGCCCTTACTATTTGTCCCTTTACGACAGCTTTCTTTTGATAATATGGGTGACAGCTTGTAAAATGCATAAAGGCATTTGAGTAGGTGGGCTTTCTTGTTGTCTTATACCTATTGTTACTTTTATCTTTGGTTATCTGAATATCTAAGAAACTGATACAATCCATTTCCACCTGGTATGTGAATTCTAAAAAGTTGGTAATCTCAGTTATTTTTGCAATAAATTCGTCCACTATAAATGTTTGGCCCTTCCACACAAAAAACATGTCATCTTGGTACCTTGTGTACCATACTACATTGTCCTTGTAGATGTTATTACTAAAAAGGAAATGCCTTTCCCAAAATGCCATTACGCAATTAGCAAAACTGCCCCCACAGGGTGACCCCATGGCCACTCCTGTTTTCTACAAGTAAAGGTCTCCATTAAAATACATAAAATTATTTGATAGCACCAATTCTAGCAGTGTTTCAATCACATAGATATCCAAGTTACTAGCTCCTTTTTGATGTAAAAACTCCCTAACCCATTGTATCCCAAGCGTTTGTGGGATTACGGTATAAAGGTCTTTTATATCCACAGTTAGGAAGGCAAACTCATTATTATATTCTAAATTATTAATGCCTTCTAAAAATCCACATGAATCAGTACAAATTTGTGTTTCAGTTCTTAGATAAGGCTTCAATTTACTGTCTATGTATTTTGCACACGCATATGTAATCGATCCCCTCCCATCTACTATGGGCCTAAGAGGTGGATCCTTTAAATTTTTATGTATCTTAGGAGACCCAAATAAAGTTGGTATAACTGGTGCTGGCATAGTCAGATATTTTAGGATGCCAATGGTAATACTTGCTTCCAGAAACAGATCATTCAAAATATTGTGAATTCTTTTATATGCACCATTAAGTTCATTTAAACTGACATGTTCATAGGTTTCACTTCTTAAGTATTCGAGCATTTTATTAATATACATATCTTGATTCATAAACACCAACCCTCCTCCTTTGTCTGGTTTTATAAAACTAATATGGCACATTTTTAACAACTGCAAGATATCTAGTTCTTGTGTAATGTTTCCTTGTTTTTATGTTTATACAATGATACACTCTTTTTGCTGTTAAAAGTTGCCCTTAAATCCATTTCACATACTCATTCAAAAAAGGCAAGAGACTCATGGAGGGGTGGGTTAAATAAGCTTGAAATCCTAAAACTACTATTCAGTGAAGAATTAGGCTCCATCAAGCATGTTAGATTCAATTTCCTTACAAACAGTTTAAGGTCCACAATAGTCTTTGCAAGGTCGGCTTTCCTATCAGGGACAAAAGTTAGCCCCTTAGCAAAAGTATCCACAATGTTCTCATCTGTATTCATATTAGTATAATTAAATATTTTAAAATCTTGCAAAGACCTCACATGTATCCTCAAACTTTTTTCATCCCTTGTCATCTCTTGCGATAATTCTGGCACCTCCGTTGGGTTCCCTGGTTCTTGTTGTTGCTCCTCACTGGCCCCATTGGTTCTGCTGGTGTCCCCGAAAATCCTGGTTATTCTGATTATTACCATCATTCCCCTGGCCGTTACCTTGCCCACTCAGTCGTTGCTGATTGCCATCTCTAATTATCTCACTTCGGCGCAAAATTGGCATTAGCTCCACTATCCAATGCGTGTAGTCATTCCTCCTCGGTCAAGCTACTGATAGGTTTATTCACATCAGGGGGTGGAGGGTAAGCTATTCCTTTGGAATATTCATTAATGTCACCATACATTTTCTTCTTTTTTGTCTCAATTGCTTTATTTATGCTAGAGTCAATACTTGTATAAATACGAGCATAATCATACTTATAGCATCCAAAATCTGAATTAGTGGTGATATTATGTTCTAAAAATTCAAGTTCAGTTTTTAGTGCATCTATTTGTACTGTATATTGTTTGATTAACAGCTCCAAAAACTCAAAACCATGTCGGTCAAAAAGCTGAATCAAGTCGCAGTGGGCAGGGGATTTATTTATAAGGCCAACTGGATAAAACCAGCTATAATGAATGATAGGAGTGCAAGAATTCCAGTATTTACCCATGAGTGTAGGAATTAGACAATGGAAGCTAGAAATCCTAGAGGCCCAATGAAGCACAATTGCAGTGCTGAGTACCATTAGGTACTCTGATGGACTAAAAGCCCCGCTCCTCTACTTTGTGTCATATGGACTCCTGAGGGGTGATGTTTTCTTAGCTATCCCATCTATGAGCAACCCACTACTCTTTAAACTTCTCCACTTAAATAAAACAACTGGCAAAACAAATACCAGCTGGCATGACAAATACCTATACTAATGGTTGTAGGTCAACACAGGAAATGCTAAAATGAGTGAATAGTTTTTGAAACTGTAAATAAGAGCAAATGCTCACATGACTGAATGTTGTTTTGAATGGAGATTTTACCTGAAGCCTCTTATATGGGATGGAGTCAAGGGATTTGTACCTGTCCTGTATGATCTCAGAGTCAGTATAAATAATTAGCAGGGGTGTGGGGGTGCATGGGGGCTTGCCCTCTGCAAAGAAGAATAGTTTAATTTGTTGTCATTTTCAGTCATTTTAGATTTGCTATAAAATTATTGTACTTCACTCTTGTGAGCGTTCGATGATTGATGAGACACTCACCAAACATATATTTATTTATAGAATAGGCTGTCCTTAGCTATTAAAATCATTCTGGTTGACTGGATGGGTGATTGCAAGTTTTCACCAGATGTATGTAGAGGAGACATTGTTAGTCTCCTACCAATAATGAAAGATGTGGCTTAACTTCTCAATGGTCTCCTTTACTTCTAAGCTTAGTAAGAACCTAGGAATCTATGCCCCTATTCCAAACTGCAGTTTTTCAGTCAGTTCTCTCAGCTGTATACTTTTATATATATTTGGTATTTGCATTCTCTTTTCATGTCTGTCTGTGGATGTATGTTGTTATGTCCACAGACAACAGGCGGTACAGTCACCCCTTTCAACAGTGTTAAGACTAGTAATCATTTTAAGATGGCTGCCTTATATTCTGATTTTGCCCCTGACATAGCCAATAACTTTTACAGTGTGCAAGGATATAAGACTTTGAGACTGTTAGGCAACTTCCTGCAGGAGTCTTCTCTCAGTAGTTCTTAAATAACTGTTAACATTTTTTTCCATTTAAGTAGCACAAAGACATTTTCTTTTCAATAATCTGTGCGGAGTCTGTATGTCCTATTTGTGGTCATGTGGGTTTCCTCTGGGTGCACTGGTTTCCTCCCACATCCCAAAGACATGCTGTAAGTGGATTGCACACTCTAAATTGGCCCATTGTGTGTGTGTGTTTGTGTGTGTGCCTTCTGTGAAAGGTTTGGCGCCAGGATGGCAACTTGACACCATAAAAATTCACTGCCAATCGCTCTCCAGACCGTTGTTCTGCTATGGCGACCCCTAACTGGGATAAGCCAAAAGGAGATGATGATGACTCTATTCACACTTTTTGATTTAGTTTACACTCCCTTTCTGGGTCCAGTATATCACTTGTGTAGAGATAAAGGCAGAATCAGGAAAAGGTTGCTTTGGCCCTTTTTATGGTGGCATATACTTTGAAAAACTACACCTAAATGGAGTCTCATGTTGTCCATAGGTGTGCTAACTGCCTTACATCAACAACAGGAATACCTTAATCTCAGTCAGACATGAAAATATCAGCACTGCTGGATTTGTGTCAGATTCACTGATGACCTTCTGACCTTATTTGCTATTTATTAGCTGCTCTCTGAGTGATTCTTTAAGATTAAGCTCTCTGCTGCTTAACCCTTGTGTCTTCACAATGTTTTCTTGAATGACAGATTTATATTTCTTGAAAAATGTAACAATAAACTATGGAAGGTGTGGTTTATTGAGGAGAGAACATTGCAAAATACCTGAGAGCATTGCTTGTCCTACCTCAAAGCTCTAAACTGTATTCACTCAAGATGAGGAGCAGTAAGATGTAAGGCCCTATTAGTTCTGTTAGAGATTTTGTAGAAACAGGGATTATGGGTATCATAATGTAGAGTGAGCATGGGATTCTTTCCCTAGTAAGCCATGTTTGCCTGCTCCATCAAATGTTTAACTTTCCAATTAGTGTTTACCTGTAAAAGTCACATCTGAATATAAGGGCCCAGGAGCTCCGACTAAAATGTCAACCTACAAATCTGAAAATAAATGTGTGAAAATTATTTCCTTGGATTAGATCTTGACAGAATGTAAACAGATGAGAGTAGAAGACAAGCACCTTGTAACTTCTTCTAGACAATACTGCATGCTGCTGTGTGATAATATGTGGATGTTTTAAGAGAATCCAGGTTAATTTCTTTCTTTCTTTTGAAAGAAGAAAATAATTTCTCTCCTCTTTATCGGGTTTTTCAAAAGTTATTAATATCACCTGAGCAAAAAATGCAAAATGGTTGCTATTAAACATCAGAAACAAAACAAGAAGAGCACAGTCTAACAACCACTTTCATAGCTGCCCTCAGATAAAGGGACTGTCACATTGTTCAAAAAGTTTCCAGTAATTGTCAACAAATCATGACAAGTTCCACTGAGAAATACCATCCCAAACACTCTCACAAACAACAATCCCTCTCATCACTCCCAGAAACACATTACCAGAATTATGTGCAAGAGTTTTAGGCTTCCTTACAGGGTGCATACTAAAGGTAGAAAAGCCTGCTGATTCTGATTAATCTGAGTACCTATAGCTACCTTAGATTATTTAAAAACTGGAATACACATTACCAGTGTACCCAAGAAAAGAGCCTAAGAGGAGATCAGAGAAATAGGTGTTATCTAACTTTCGTTTCCTTGATTACCCCCTTTCAAACATAACAAATGAACTCAGATGATGCCTGTTTGTAAAACTAAACTTTCTCAAAAGAGACATACAACCAGTCAAAGCAGGCATTGAAATAAAAAGGGCTTTCAACACAGCTGCCAAAGTAGCTGTTGTAGCTAACCAAAACCAAAAGGTGACACTTGAGACTAGACCCACAGAAAACTCCTTCCTCAACTTTCAAAGCCAAATCCATGTCGACTTTCAATAGACATCTCTTATGTTATGTCATTACCCCAAAGAGTCATAGAGTCAATAATCATATCCTCCAAAGCAGAAAAAAATCAGCTCCTATGGTTGCTTCCTTTGTGATATGTAAAAATGTGAAGTGTCATGCACCCGCCACGTTGCTTCATTAGAATTCTCATTAGAATTGTCCTTCCGTGAGTTTTACTGTACATGATCAAGCACAGCACATACTGACAACCCTATGATACAGAACACACGTCACCACATATTGACACACCAATGACACAGAACACATGTCCGCAACATACTGACATACCAATGACACAGAATGCACCCATTACCACGAATGACAGAGAGAACACAAATGTCACCACATGACATACCAGTGACACAAAATGCAGACATCATCACATACTGACATAACAATGACACACAACATGTTACCATATACTCACCACTTATGACACAGAACACACATGTTACCACATAGTGACACCCCTGTGTCTCAGAACAGATGCATCACCATATATTGACATCCCTGTAACATGGGGTGCACACAGTGATACATACTGGCACCTCTGCGACTCATTATGCACCCTTATCACCACACAATGACAGCCATATGTTATGTCCACATATCACTGGATACTGACACCTGTATGACACAGCAAACATGCATAATCATCACCAACCCCTTTTACCTATTTTCTACTTGGGGTCTTGCCAACTATTACCTTCTCTATTGAGTCAATGCCATTCTCCTACAATATCTGGCAGCCATGCCTGAGTGCTGCTGCTCTTCTCTCATGCAATCTGTGCATTTCCTTGCTGGATGCCCTTATTTCCTCTTGTTCTCCTGCCTCTCTTAAATCTTTTCACAAGATCTTCTTCAGCTGTTCTTCACATGTGCATGAACCACCATAATCTGTTCTCTTTTACAGCTTTGGCTTCGATTCTCATCTCCTCATTTCTTCTTCTGTGTCACAGCGTGCATCCTACCAGCCATTTCAGGCACTTCATCTCCATCACTCTTAGCTTCTTTAACTAATATTCCTACACTCCTAGGTTTTTGTGCCATGAAGTAATACTAGTTACACCACCGTTTGTACACTTTACATTCCAGCTTCGTTGGCCTCCTACTGTCACATATTACCCGTGATGCTGTCTGTCAGTTGGCTGCAGCTTAATAAAAAAATACTTATGAGGACACCCCCATGGCTTTACTAAGCACATCTTGTCATACATCGACAAGTTTATCTATTGTGAATGAATCGGCGTTCAAATGCCTTTTCAAAGTCAGCTATTACAGTTTGTGCATAGAGATCTGGAAGACATGGATCAGCTCACTGACCATAGACTGATAGTTGAACCTTCATGTTATCCAACATGCTCATCGCACATGAAAAAAGTTCTATTCTAATTTTACTCACCAAAAGCTCCACTTTTATGCATAAGTTCCTACAAACCAATTGTTATGAGTTTTTCTAATCATATCAACCAATTGGCTAATGATAGTTATAGAACTATAGGTTGTATAAAAAGATTTATAAAGTCTAGGAAATCAACCATAATGAAATCATTGTTTGTTAGTTACATTAGACCCAAACTTGAGTGTGGAATAACAATACGGAAACCCTATAGAAAAACAAGCATGAATAAACTGGAAAGAGTACAGCAGAAATATACTAAGGGCATCCATGGATGTGAAATCTAAGTTATTATGAAAGACTAAAATATCTGAACTTGTACAGTGTCTCTTACAGATATTTAAGAGGAGATCTTATTCAGGTATATAAGGCATTTAGGGACAACTACCTCTGGGAATGTTTGGGGTTATCAAAACGTACTAGAGAATCGTCAGGTAACCTATGTAGAAGAATCTATAGGAATAACAAGTGTACTAAATGGTTCTCTGACAGAGTAGCTGATGCTTGGAACAGACTGCCAAATTACATTAAAGCAGGTACTAGTTTAGATATTTTTAAGAACAGCCTGGACATTTATTATGGGAACAAGTGTTTCAGCATATTGGCAAGCTAGAAGGGCTTTAATGCCCGTGCTTGAAACATTTGTATGTAGGTATGTAATTGCTTGATGAGTGTAAGTTTCCTAAGGTATAAAACTACCTGGGTTATAAACAGCATTCAAAAGGAGAGTCTCTCTGTGAATTCATTACAGGATAGCTTGTGTAACTAGTGCCCTCTAGTGGTCAATGACAAATATGAATCAATCTCACTGGGCTAACTGAAAATGCACAAACTGTAATAGCTCACTTTGAAAAGGCATTAGAATGCCAATTCTTTCACAGTAGATACACTTGTTGATTTATGACAAGATGTGCTTAGTAAAGCCATGGGGGTATCCACATAAGTATTTTTTACTTATTTTGCTGTTTTTTTTACATATACAAAACTATTGCTGATTAGATTTACATGCACAAATTGTTTAACTTGATTTTGAAATGGCATGTGTATGCAGATTCATTTGAAATAGACATATTTGTTCATTAATCATAAGTTGAGTTAAGTGGAAACCACTTTAATTTGTTTATATTGATGCTGGCTATGATTGGAAGGGGATAGACTCTGGACTATCAGGAGTTTTTTGGTAGAACGTGAATTTATTCTGTTTTTTTTTTTTTCCTTTAGAGGAGATAGATTACCCACCAGTTTGCTAATACAAATTAAAATGGGGGTGAGCATATAAGTTTTTTTACAAACTTTGTTGTTTTTTACATGGAAAGGTAGTAGAAACTTAAACAGAAATAACACAGTGATGCAGGCCTTATGTTTACATCTTGAAGCAGCTTTGTATGTGTTTATTTGCTGTTTATTATGTCTTCCATCAGGGGTGTCTGAGTTCCATTAATATGATTATGCCTTTGATAGTATGAGAACTGTTTGTTATACATAAACATGCATGTATATTTTATTTAGGAATTTAATATGTTAATTTTATCAGCTTCTCAGCTTTGCATTACAGGCTGAATGTTATATTTGTTTTTTTATGATGAATGTGCTATTTGGGATTTTGCAGGCTAGAGTTTAGGTGATTTTAGTCTAGGTGATTAGTATAACTCATGAGTCAGCTGATTGTTTTCTCTGTCATGTGACTGCTCCCCTAGTATTTGTATTAGTTTACGGAGACAAATACAAGTATTTTGAGATTTTTTTTTTATTGTATCTGTAGAAGCATTGTGGAAGCAAAGCGAAAGCTCTCATACTTCATTAAACTCAAGTTGTCTCTTAACTGCTGTGTTTATCACCTCTTTGGTTTTGCCTCTTGATTCATTTATAGGTTCATAGGTGTTTAATAGGCTAATGCCAACGAGTGCCTTTTTAATCATTGCCTTGCATACCAAATCCCTGACAAGTTCTGTTACCCTTGATAAGTGTAACCAGGGGGTGGAGAGGTGAAACATTTACAAGTTGGGGCCTGGGAGATGAACCATATATAGGCAGCCTGTGTCCATTAGAGACACAGACACCAAACCAAGGATGAAGTTCTTGTTCCCAATCCAATTGTCTAAGTTGCACTTGATTTGGGTTAGGAAAAAACTCTGCTTCACATGGATGGGGAGCCTGTTCCAGAGAAGGGGTAGTCTCTGGAATACATGCCTGTCTCTCCAGTAGGTCATGTTTATATCACAGTCAAGCTTTAAGTTTTTGGAATGGGTAATTCTGGTGCTGCTTGTTTTGCAGATATGCAGAGGTCCAACAGAGTGGAGTCTGACAACGTCTTATATGCCAGACATAGATCTCCCCTCAAGAGCCTGTAGGAGACAGAATACAGGGATAGGGGATTAAGGCAGTCTGCAAAAGACATGTTGTGTCCTGCATTCATTTAGAGAGGAAGCTCTGTGGACATTCCAGTTGTTGGATATGCCTGGTTAGATACATAGCAAAGGGGGCTTTGTTTTATAGGTTCATGGGTTCATAGAAGGTTCATAGGTTTATAAGTTCATAGGTTCATACTAGGCTATCTGCCCTAGGGCATTTATAAGCCTAACCAGAGTGTGTTTGGCTTTCCCCACCCATTTTAACTGAATTTTGCTATGCTCTTTTTCGAGGTTAGTATACTGTGTCTCTGTAGGTTACTAGGATAATGGCGCTAGAGCCCTTACAAGCCTAGCTATATTTATTCCGAGTTGCCCCAATTGTTGGTGGTTAGGTGAATGAAGCTTACAGAGGTAAGGGTTATGGTTGTTAACAACAAATTCCTCTATTCAGGAGGGACATGAGCACCACCCCAGGAGTAAATTTGCTGTCACCCATCGATTGACTTAGGCTGTGTTTGAAGAGAGTCAGGGAGGGACTCTATTTAAAGTGAATTGGAAGCTTGTTCCAGAGAAGTGTCAGTCTCTGGGAGATGTATCTATCTCTCCAGCATGACCTGTTCATGTCAGAGACTTGGTTGAGATCCCAGGAGTGAGTGACCCTTGTGCAGTTTGATTTATGAATGTGTAGCATTTCTGTCAGGGCCAGGTCAGAGACTGACCTGTAAGCCACACAGAGGTCATCCATTAGTAACCTGTAGGAGACAGAATGCATTTACAGGGCTTTCATTCTTTCCACGTGAGACTTGTTTTGTGTACCATGTAATTTCTTGTTGGGAAACCTCTGGGGTCTCTCCAATTATTGCAGGTGTCAGATGAGGTACATGCAAAAGGGAACATTGTACTCAATTACTAGTCTGATGAGGGCCAAGCATAATGGAATTATAACATCCTTAGATCTAGATGTGATACCTTTATTATCAGGTGTGCCACAGAGAAGAATTTCCTTACTGCTTTAGATACGTGGTGATCAAAGTTCAGGTTGCTGTTAACCTGAGTACCCAGATTACGTACCACTGGAGCTACACTTGGGAGGGGTGTTGTCTATAATGTAATTAGCAGGAATGTCAGCTTTCCCAAAGAGGATAATAATGCAGTTTTTGGATTTAGCTTTACTCTGTGGCTTTGTCTGCAGTATATTAACATTGCTGGGAAACTCAATGATTTCTTCCAATTTGCAATCATCAGTGAATTTGGTTACCCACATGCTATCCAAGTTTGCTTGGTCTTCTGAGAAATAAATTCCAAAGAGTAAGAGGCCCAGCACAAAACCCTGTGATATGCCACTGGTGACTGGTCTTTTGCTAGAAGTGAAATTATTTACTTTGACAGTATGCATACTGTTGGTGAGCCAGTTGCCTTCCTATCTGGTAATGCAGGGGTTAATTCCCAATTGGGAAAGTTTCTCTATAATACCAGAGTGGGGTATTGTGTCAAATGCCTTGTCTAGGTCAAGATAGGTGGTATGCACCGCTTTCCTTCATCCAGGCCTTGGTGACTTTCTCGGAGAGGTAAACCATGTTTAACAGGCATGATCTACCTTTAATGAATCCAAACTGGGTTGGCTCCAGAGTTTGGAGATTATGTATGTCCTTGTTAATAAGGTCCATGATGATTCTTTCCATGGCCTTGCAGATTGATGGTTGATGGTCCCCCTTTGTGCAGTGGGATTACTGTTGCTGTTCTGCATTCCACAGGAAAATAGCCAATTCTCAGACTTTGGTCAAATAGGGATCCAAGTGGGTCTGCTAGGTCAAGTTTTAAGTTGTTTAAACCTGGGATGTTATCTGGTCCTATTAATGCCAAGTTTTAACCTTGGAGAGCACCAAGATGACCTGTTGTCTTGAGATAATAGACTGATGAATGGTGGCAGGTATACTTTGGAGGATGAGTGGAGAGGACAGGGGGGTGAAGATTGCTCCAAGTCTGTCAGCTAACAGGTTGGCCATTACCTTCAGTTCAGTATGGCTGATATCATCCACAACCAGTTTAGCACATAGCTGAGTATTCCCTTTTAGATTTCAGATGTAGTTAAAGAATGCCTTGTGATTATCCCTAGCTAGAGAGGCTATTTTTGCTTCATAATTCGATTTGTACAACTTTACAAGATCTCTGATTTGTTTGTTTAAGTTAGAGAGGGTTGTCTTCCTCTGCTGAGCCAGGTCACTCTTATTCTTGGACATTAGTTTCTTTCTATTGTTATATAGCCTATTTATACTAGGGTTCCTGCAGGGTAGCTTGATTTTTTTTGGCAAGACTTGGTTTTAATCTGATCAGGTACAGCTGATTCTATGCAACGGCGTAAATGGTTATACAGGATATTAATATACACCTCTGTATAGGAGTCCATGTTATCTGCATTTGACAGGGTTTGAAACTTCTTATACCATCAGTTAGTAGGAGGTAGGGGGTGCAATGCTCTCTCATGTTAGTGAGTACTATGTCCAGGACATTTAAGCCTCTTGTGGGCATGCTGACTAGCTGTTCCAGAGCATTTGCATTCACAAAGTCGAAGAACATCTGAGCCAGTATGTTTGTGGTCATGTATGTTTCCCAGTTAATGGTAGGAAAATTAAAATCACCCATGAGTGAGGTGTTGTGCTGCATGGTAAGTAACTCCTGTAAGTCCAAAGATGCAGTAATAAGATGCAGTATGCTATTACTGTTTCATGGTGGGGGACCTCTAGCTAGCTATGATGTGGTAGGGGGTTTTGCCTATAGTTAATTGGACATGGAATAGCTCAAGAGAGTCATACTGCTTGACCAGTCTCGAGGTGTACTTATCCTTAATAAAGCTGGATGCCCCTCCACCTTTAGTGTTTTCATGCTCAGTTTGTGGTCTGAATGTATGGAAGGCACTGTAGCCCTGCATGGCCAGGGTGATCAATGATAGGTCTGATGAGTGCTGAATACAGTGGAACAATGACTTCCTTGGACCTAGATGCCATACTTTTGTTTATAAGTTGCGCAACACAGAATGATATCCTCACTACTGTGGACACATGATGGTCAAAGGCTAGATTAATGTCTCTGTGTCCCCAAGTCCCTGACAATTGGTTCAAATCTTAGTGGTGTGCTGTCAATACAATAGTTACCTGGGGTGAATGACTTCTTGAAAGATACTATTTTGCATTTCTTGGCATTTATTTTTAGTCTGTGGGTCTGACACCCATTCTTTGTCTGTGTCAGCCCTTCATAGATAACATTTGTGCCAGTGGCTGATTCAGTGACAGCTCCTTATTTGCAATCATCTGCAAATTTAGTCAGCCAGAGGCCATTGATGTCAGCCTTGACTTCAGAAAAGTAAATGCTAAAAAGGAGCGGTCCCAGGACAAATCCCTGAGGGACTTCACTTGTGACTGGCCTCTTTGTAGAGGTGGACTCCCCAGTTCTAACTTCCTGGGTCCTGTCTGTGAGCCAGCTGGCTATCTATGGGTGAGATAAGAATTTGTACCCAACCTCTTAAGCTTCTCAACAATGCTGAAGTGGTATATTATGTCAAATGCCTTGGCCAGGTCAAGGTATGCAGTGTGAATAATTTTGCCCTCATCTGTTGCTTTGGTGAGCATCTCAAATAAGTCCTCCAGGTTGAGTAATCATAACCTGCCCTTGATGAAACCAAATTGGGTTGGGTCCAGTGTCTGGAATTTTTCTATATTGTTATTGATGATGCCCATGTTAACTGTTTCCATGGCTTGCCATATGACACTAGTGAGACTTATGGGTCTGTAGTTTCCAAGGTCATAGATGGCACACCTTTGAGCAGAGAAATGACTATTACCATTCTACATTCATTGAGGCTATAGTTAAATAGCAATCCCAGAGGGACTGTTAGATCATGTTTCTTGCTATTTAGAAGGCATTCTGGGATATTGTCTGGGCTCATTGGTGCAGTGTTCTTGGCCTTAGAAAGAGCATTAAGGACTTGTTCCCTAGTGATAGCAGGGGGAATTATATATGATGGCATTTTTGATTTATTTTCTTCTATTGCCATTATTTAAGGACAGAATGGTTTGCTTGATGATTATATCCAGAAAAAAGGAGGTCATTGTCCCACTGTACTCATCCCTCATTAGACCCATTATAGAGTATAATGCCCCATTTGGTATGTACCTCACAAGACATCTGCAACAGTTGGAAAGGCCACAGAAATACCTCGCTAAAAGAATCACAGGCCTAAAGCAGATGCCATATGCTGACCATCTAAAAAAACTCCAGCTATACTCTGTGGTGTATCATCTACTCAGAGGCGATCTCTGCTTAACATACAAGGCCATGTCAAACCCTGAGCTGTTGGACTTGCTCCACTTAAAGAAATCCCAATCCCTCAGAGCCACACGCTCCAGGGATCTAAACCTTGTCATCACAATGAACAAAAACATGCTGGAGGGATAGGTTCCTGACCCAGAGACTCCCCATACTCTGGAATAGACTATCCATACATGCCAAGCAGAGCGCCTCCTTGGTCCTCTTCAAAAGGAACCTTGATGATTGGATGGGAGATAGGAAATTCACCCTGGGGATCATGTCAGTCGCCCTGCTAGACAGGGGTCCAGAGAAGTAAATATTGCGGGAAGAAATATACAGGGAATTGTTATGGCTAGGCTTGCATAGGCCCTAGGGCTGATAGCCTAGTACCAACCTTTGAACCTATGAACCTATGTCCTGTGAATTTCTAACTAACAGAGAAATGTCATTAAGAAAGGAATATATGGACATTATTCTTATTATTTTTTGAAGGTGATTTTTTTGACAAATTTAGGGAGTAGCTATGGGGTGGCTTATGCCGCCATACATGCCAAAATGATTGGAACACAAAAATAATTTTCACCTCTTGCCTGGTTCAGTATTGTTTGCTATGTGTGATGTTCCTGGATGATATTTGCATATTTTTAACAGGTACTCAAGAACAGTTATGTGATTTTTTTTTAATATTTACAAGAAGCAAATGGGTTTCTAAGTTTATTTATAGCTCATCCTTGGACTCACATATTTTTATGTTAAGTCAGTGAAGCACAAGGTGACTAAATGGATTAAATGTTGCATCTATACCAGAAAAATAAGTTTTCTATTTCTTATTTACATTTCCTTTGTCAACATTATTTTCATCAAAAGAGAAGTATTGCCAAAGGACAGCTAGTTAGGGCTGCCCATATTTATTTATTTTATTTGCTTTTTGTTTACCATGCTAGTCCACTGGGCCAACAAAACCCATTTTCAGTGGTGGCCTGGGGAGGAAAGCTCCACAGTGCAAAAATTAACAGTTTAAAGTTACAAAGTATTAGAAGAAATAACAATAAATTTGTAAACACATTGCAATCAATAACTATATATATATATATATATATATATATATATATATATATATATATATATATATAAATATATAAAACATTTGTAAAGGTATTGCAATCAGTGACAAAGGAGTAGAATGTACACGTTTTAAACATGAGAATTTTTTTAACTAAAGTTACACTTTTGCGCAAACAGTATAAGCAGTTGCGTAATATATTGACAGTGTGAGTTCTACGTACAGTGGTACTGTTACATACAAGCAACGGGGGGCAGGAAGTGGGGTGAAGATATTATAGGGAGTTGGTGCAAGGACATTTTCAGCATGAGGAGAGGTGGGTATGGAGGGACATTTTGAAGTGGAAGGGCTTTTGAGTTGATCTGATGGTTAGAGGCAAAGCATTCCAGTTCTTGGCTATTGAGTGAGAGTAAAGGAGCTTATAAGGAGGGAGACTGGGTTTGTGGACCTGTAGTAGTTTCTGATTCCCTGATCTGTGGGGCCTGTTTGGGTGGTAGTAATTGAATGTTGAGCTTAGGGCAGGACAATCTTTGGGTCTGAAGAGTATTTTGTGAGCTGTGGTTCATTGCAAGTAGGAGAGGTAGTTAGTTAATTCTAGCCGTTTTACTGAATGTAGAGCAGTGCAGTGATGGGTGGAGTATTTGGAGTTAGTTGTGAATTTGGCTGTTTTATTGTATCAACTCTTAAGTTTGAGTTTGGAGGAGCTTCGTAAGTTAGTAGGTAGAGGGGCACCGTAGATGAGAGAGGGCAGTAGATATGTTGTGGCGAGGGTTATTCTTGTGGATGGGCTTAGGAAGTGGTTCTGCCTATACAGGGTACCTAGTTTAAAGTATGTTTTCTGGATGTTTTGTTGTATATGAAGATCAGATTTCTTGTGTTCATCAATAGTGACTCCAAGAAGTTTTGTGTGGGTAATGACCTCTATTAATGATTTATCAAGAGAGAAGATCGAGAACTCAGTTTTATATAAGGGGCTGCTTTTTCTAGGGTTGAAGAGTATTATTTTGGATTTTTGGGGTTTAGGGTAAGGTGGTTGTTGTGCATCCATGTTTCAGCTGAGGGTAAGGCATTCTGAGTTAGTGTAAGTAAGTCAGAGATAGAACTGGTACAGCAGATGATAGTGGTCATTTGCATACTGAATTATGGTTCCTTGAGATAGAGATGAGTTGACGTTGTTTATGAATATACTAAATAGTATGGAACCTTGGGGAATACCTGTGGTGGTGTTAAAGAAAGGACAGATGGCATTTTGCCATCTAACAGCCTGTTGTCTTGATTTAAGTAACTGGAGAACCAGTTTAGAGTTGGGAGGAGAGACCGATGTTAGAGAGCTGGGAGAGGAGAAAAAGGTGAGAAATGGTATCGAAGGCTTTGGAAAGATCAAGGAAGAGGGCTGAGACTATTTTTCCATGTTGTGGACTCTATTTACTGTATCCATAAATGAGAGAAGGGCAGTTTTGGTACTATGGCCAGTTCTGAAGCTGTATTGTGTTGGTGATAGTATTTGGTTGTCCAGATCGTAGTTGAGGAGTTGGGCATTGATGTATTTTTCTAGGATTTTGGAGCTTGGGGAGAGAATGGCTATGGGTCACAAGTTAGTAATGTCTGTACTATTGCTTCCCTTGTGGAGAGAGAGGATAAAGTCCTTTTTCCAGGCTATGGGAATGTAGGACTCTAGAATGGATTTGTTTATAAGTATACTTATAGGGTAGGTGATACTGTCAGTGGCTATTTTTAGGTATCCTGAGGGAAGCTTATCAGTGGGATTGGAGCAAGTTTTTAGTTTTTGTAGTAGTCATTTACGGTTGAGTTTGGGTGGGCTTTAGGATGAAAGAAGAGTGGGGGTTGGTATTAGGTTATTGTGGGGAGTGGGTGTGAATAGGGGAAGGTGAGTGCGTGGGTGATATTGGGTGGGTGTGAAGAGATTTGTGTGGGGAAATTTTGCAGTGATGTCAGCTGTGGAGTTTATGAAGAAGGTGCTAAAACAGGAGACTATGTCCTCAGGACTTTTGTCAGGATGAGGGCAGGGTTTGTTTTTCTTGCCTGGGTTAAGTACTGAGATAACTAACAGAGCTCCAGAATCTCTTTGGATTCTGTTGGTAGTTAGACTGCAATTGTTGGTAATATATTTTTCT
>NC_056732.1:1756349851-1756372221 GCF_019279795.1 Protopterus annectens | reverse complement strand
ATCATCAATGTGAAATTAACCCATCAAAATAAAATAGGGGTCATGCTGCTAAATACTAGGAACTTAAACCAAAAACTGCACTCCCTGGAAGCACTTCTATCACTAGAAGATGTAGATGTCTGTGCAGTCACAGACCCTGACTCAAGGCCTCAAACAGTAACCCAGCTTTGCAAGGCTACAATGCCTTCCACACTATTAGACCACAAAATGAATGTGAAAACCAAATGAGGTGGTGTTTCAATCTCTATTAAAGATAAATTCACCTCCCATCTAGTTAGACTGGACAACTCCATGGAGTGACTCCAGGTCCAGGTTACAGTGGGTAAGACCCCCATTCAAGTCATAGCCAGTTATAGATCCTCCTCCATAGCTCATGACACCCAAAAAGCCTTCTTGACAAAACTGGAGACAATCCAAATTTTACTGAACACAGTGGTTATGGGGGATTTCAATAATCCCACCATCAAATGGGAAACCTTACCTAGTCCTATCCCACTCACCAGGCTGAACAAGGAGAAAATTACAGTGAGCTGCCTGTCGGGTGCCAGGATCTGCCACATAACTCATGCACTCAAGTCACTCCACAACAAGTACAAATATGACTCTGTCATTGTCCATGTTGGAGTGAATGACTTGAGACGTACCTCCCTGGACTACATGAAAAGAGACATGGAAGAGCTCTCGGATCATGTGGACCAGGCAGGTATGACCCTAGCCCTGAGTAGAATCCTGCCTTTGCCCAGAATGATACCACAATATAAGGACAAAATGATTGACTTCAACAATTGGCTAAGCTTCTGGTGTCATTCAAAGGAGGTCCAGTATCTGTCTGCTTGGGATAACATGATCGACAGACCATGATGCTTTGTCAGAGATGGTCTGCACCTGTCGCCCCTGAGATTCAGGTTACTGGCAAAGGCTCTTGCCACCCCTATAGTGCCTTTTTTAGGCAAAGGTCAAAGGACAAAACCACCACTGTAACCGGTACAAGCATGTAAAATCTGAAGGTAATGCTACTCAATGCTAGAAGTCTAAACCTCAAAATGCACTCTCTCGAGGCACTCCTAAAAATGGAGAACATCAATATCTGTGCAGTAACTGAGACCTGGTTCAAGGCTCCAGAGAGCATCCCTGCAATACTAGGCTACAACTCTTACCACACTTTCTGGCTACCAAATCAGGATCGAAACACTAAAGGTGGAGGAGTGTCCATATTCACCAAGGATATTCACACTTCCAGGTTAGTTGCCCAACACAATGCGTCTGAAATTCTCCAGGTGCAACTAACACTAGGTAAGACTACAATCCAAATTGTAGCTTGATACAGATCCCCCACCATGCCCCAAGATTCTCATTACACCTTTCTAAACATACTGGAAAATATTAATATACAACCAAACACCCTAATACTGGGTGATTTCAACTACCCTGCCATTAACTAGGAAAACTACTCATGTACCAACACCTTTGCCCAATGGTTCTTATAGGTTCATAGGTTCATAGGTTGGTACTAGGCTATCAGCCCTAGGGCCTATACAAGCCTAGCGATAACAATTCCCTGGCTATTTCTTCCCACACTATTTACTTCCCTGGACCCCTGTCTAGCAGGGCGACTGACATGATCCCCAGGGTGAATTTTCTTTCTCCCATCCGATCGTCAAGGTTCCTTTTGAAGAGGGCCAAAGAGGTACTCTGCTTGACATGTATGGGCACATATGGGTTCTTGGAATTCATAAATTCCAATGCCCTGGATAAACTAATCCATAATCCCACCAGGGGCTCATTACCAACATGGGAAATCGATGCTCCACGCCTATGGTCACCCCTTCATTGGTTAGGTCAGACCATAAGCTAATCACCCTTAACATCCACATCCCACCCCCATCCCCCAGTAAGGAAACCTCCATAAAAAACTTCTCCAAAGCCAACTTCATGTTACTCAAGTCAGAAGTTACAAACATCATGACACCCATGCAGACGGAAACTGAAAGTTCAACTGCTGAGTCCTACACTAAGGCACTGTACGAGCACATCCACTCATGCATGAATTGTGCCATCCCAAGTAGAACCAAGATGCACTCCTCCAAAAAAAAGTAGCCAATCTGGTGGTCCCCTGCCATAAACAAACTTTACAACAAAAGGAAGAAACTGTTGCAGAAAAGAGGAAAATCCCAGGATGCAAAAAACTCCCTTACCAGCCTCAGTAAGAAGCTGAGATCCCTCATATAATCCTCCAAAGCTAGTAATGAAAATAAAATTGCCATAGATTCCAAAGACAACCACAAGGCATTCTATAACTATGTCAAGAATCTAAATGGCAATGCTCAGATCTGCTCTGAGCTACAACAGAATGGCATTAAATATACTGATCCCAAGGATATTGCCAATATCCTGGCAGATCGATTCAGTGCCAGCTTCACCCCCCTCTCACCCCCTAAATGGCCCATCTCAATACCGGAAGATTTCCAAATTCTGGGTTTAACGGCCACACAGATAAAAAATGCACTGTCCAAAGCTAACAAAACAGCATCCATGGGACCAGATGACATCCCAGGCTGTGTACTACATGAACTACAAAATGAACTGGCACCTCACCTTAGTATCATGTTTAATTATACCCTCACCTGAGGCTTCATGCCCAATGAGTGGCACACAGGTACAGTTATCCCACTCCACAAGGGGGGATCCACCTTGGATCCCAGGAACTACCACCCCATCAGTCTGATGAGCCTGATCTGCAAGGCCATGGAACGTATTATCATGGAACTTATAAACAAAGACATTGGCAACCTTAAAACACTGGACCCCACCCAGTGTGGGTTTGTGAAGGGCTGATCTTGTCTCCTGAACCTGACTGACTTTTTCAAATCAGTCTTCAGAGCCGTGGACGAGGGTAAGGCAGTCAACACAGCCTATCTGGACCTTGCCAAGGCCTTTGACACCACCCCCCACTCTGGAATCATAGATAAACTTACTAAGTTGGGTATTAATCCCTATGTCACTCTTTGGGTTGCCAACTGGCTTACTGACAGAACCCACACTGTAAAAGTAGCTGACTCCAAATCCAGCTCCAGACAAGTGACAAATGGAGTACCTCAGGGTTCAGTCCTGGGACCTCTCTTATCTGGCATCTACTTCTCTGAAGTACAGGCCAACACTAAGAGATTCTGGCTAGCAAAGTTTGCAGATGACTGCAAACTGGGAGCCATTATTGAATCCCCAAATGATGTGGATACTCTATAAAAGGGCCTTACAGAAACAGATGCTTGGTGCCAGAGCCATGGGCTCAAGCTCAATGCCAAGAAATGTATAGTTATCCCCTTTGGGAAAAAACATGTACCCGTGAATTACCACATAGGTGGCAGTACACTAAACACCGAAAGTGTGATAAGAGACTTAGGGACACAGATGGACAGTGGTCTCAACTTCAAAAACCACATTGCCACAACAGTCAGGAAATCCTTCTATGTGGCACACCTCATCACTAAGGGCTTCTCATCCAGAAAAAAGGAGGTCATTGTCCCACTGTACTCATCCCTCATTAGACTCATTATAGAATGCAATACCCCATTTGGTATGTACCTCTCAAGACATCTGCAACAACTGGAAAGGCCACATAAATACCTCACTAAAAGAATCACAGGCCTAAAGCAGATGCCCTATGCTGACCGCCTTAAAAACTCCAGCTATACTCTGTCACATATCATCTACTCCAAGGTGATCTCTGCTTAACATACAAGGTCATGTCAAGCCCAGAGCTGTTGCACATGCTACACTTAAAGAAATCCCAATCCCTCAGAGCCACACACTCCAGGGATCTAAATCTTGTCATCACAATAAACAAAACATGCTGGAGGGATAGGTTCCTGACCCAGAGACTCCCCAGACTCTGGAATAGATTGCCCATACATGTCAAGCAGAGCACCTCTTTGGACCTCTTCAAAAGGAACCTTGATGTCTGGATGGGAGAAAGGAAATTCACCCCAGGGATCACGTCAGTCGCCCTGCTAGACAGGGGTCCAGAAAAGTAAATAGTGTGGGAAGAAATAGCCAGGGAACTGTTATGGCTAGGCTTGTATAGGCCCTAGGGCTGATAGCCTCGTACCAACCTATAAACCTATGAACCTATGAACATGCTACCACAAAAGTTCCTTGACTTTGTTAGTTCAAATGCACTGGAACAAACTGTCCTTACCCCAACAAGGGGAACAAACATTCTGGATCTGTTCCTCACCAACATGTCAAACAAATGCACTGCTGCAACTGTCGGACCCTCATTAGTTAAAACCAACCACAAATCAATCACCTTCCAGCTGGCATGAGCACCAGAGCTCACAAAGGGTGAAATCAGGCTAAAAAATGTCATCAAGGCAAACTGTGCCCTCCTAGGTGAAGGTATAAATGCATTCTAAGCTCCACCCCAACCTGGAAATGGTAACTACACTAAAGCCTACAATGAAGCCTTGTACAATCACTTGCATAAGTGTATAAACTTGGCTGTACCAGAAAGAATCAATGCTAGAGCCCCAGGTAAAAACAAGCTGCCATGATGGATATCCAGTACCACCAAACTACAATAAATGCAAAAGGTTGCTGTCCAAGAATACAAAGACAAGGCCCCAACAATGGAAAAGTACCCTCCTCAGCCTCAACAGACAAATAAGACAACTTGTCAAATCCTCCAAGGGCTCCTTTGAGAGAAACTTAGCAAGTATAGCCAAGGATAACCATAAGGTCTTTTACAGCTACATACCTAACCAAAAGTGTAGGACCCAAGCATGTGCAGAACTAGTGGCCAATGTTGTCACAAACACTGACCCCACAGGGATAACAAGCCTGTTAGTGGATAGGTTTGGTGAAAATTTCATTCTCTTATCCCCTCCTAACTTACAGCAAACCTTCCCCCAACTCCCCCACCCTACATATCTGAAGAGCAGGTCCTCAAAGCCTTGTCCAAGGCAACAAACACAGCCTCTATGGGGCCATAGGAAATCCCAAGCTGTCTTCTAAACAGGCTAAAACATGAACTAGCATCACCACTAAGTACCCTTTTCAATCATACCTAACCACAGGCTTTGGTTCTGCGGAATGGAGAACAGCAACAGTTATTCCCCTCCACAGGGGTGGCCTAACAACAGCCAGGGAATTACAGGCCCTAAGCCTGACCAGTCTCATCTGTAAGGCCATGGAATGTATCATTATGGACCTCAAACATAAAGACATACGTGACCTCCAAACCCTGGATCCTATCCAATTTGGCTTTAGGAAGAATAGATTCTGCCTGTTAAATCTGGTGGATTTCTTTGAAAATGTGACCAATGCCATTGATTATGGTAAATCTGTACACACAGCATACCTCAACCTGACAAAGGCTTTTTACACAATCCCACATTCAGGCATTAGTGATAAACTTAACAAACTGAATGTAAACCCCTTCATTGTAAGATGGGTAGCCAACTCACTCACAAACCAGACACACACTATCAAAGTGAGTGACTGCATATCAACCAGCAGACCTGTTACCAGTGGGATGCCACAGGGGTCAGTGCTCGCCCCCCTACTGTTTGGAATATACTTCTCAGAAGTTCAGGTCAAAACTAAGGGTTGTGGCTGGCGAAGTTTGCAGATGACTGCAAACTAGGTGCAATCATTGAATCCCCAAATGATGTCAGTATATTCCTAGGAGGGTATCATGCAGACCATCGACTGGGGTATTAGTCATAGTCTCAAAATGAATGCAAAGAAATGCATCATCATTCCCTTTGGCACAAACAAAGTCCCCTCACATTATCAAATCAACAACAATGCCTTAGGTACCCATGAAGTGGTAAGAGACCTGGCATTACATGTTGACTGTGACCTTAACTTTGACCACCATGTGTCTTCTGTAGTAAGAAAAGCTTTTACATGGCACACTTGATTAGTAAAGGCATCACCTCAAGAGGAACAGAAGTTATGACCCCCCTGATACTTGGCACTTATCTGACCCATAATTGAGTATAATGCACCGTTTGGCATGTACTGTACTAGGCACGGACAGCAGTTAGAAAGACCTCAGTGGTTTCTAACAAAGAAGATCAAGGGGATCCAGCATGTGCCTTACACAGGTCAACTAAAGTCCATGTCACTATACTCAGTATTGTATAGACTTCTTAGGGGAGACTTATGCCTGGCCTTCAGAGCAATCCAAGACCCAAACCTAATGAACTTACTGCATATCCATAAATCAAATGGGACTAGGGCTACCCATTCCAGGGACTT
Source organism: Protopterus annectens (assembly GCF_019279795.1). Taxonomy (NCBI): domain Eukaryota; kingdom Metazoa; phylum Chordata; order Ceratodontiformes; family Protopteridae; genus Protopterus; species Protopterus annectens. The sequence goes on along the minus strand of NC_056732.1, from coordinate 1,756,365,960 downwards.
AAGTGTGACCTGAGACTTAAATAGCACATGCAGGAGTGACAGATTTATCTCCCAGTGACTGCCACATCTTTGGAATAGGCTGCCAATTCATGTGAAGCAGAGCACCGCTATGACACTGTACAAAAGGAACCTGCACGAGTGGATGAGGCCCCATAAATTCTTACCAGGGAATAGACAAACAGCCCTCCTGGACATGGGCAGTAATTACTAAATACAATCCTGGGTATTGACTAGAGTATCTATGGTATTACATTGTGATGAAATGGCTATGCTTGAAATGACCTTAAATTCAATAGTCTAGTAACCTCCTATGATTCTATGATCCTATGATTAATATTTTATTCACAATAAATGGTCTATTTAAAATAATGAGCTGTGGGTAGGTGTAGTTTTTTTTTCAGTTTATCCATGTGCAATCAAGTCACTGCTTTGCAAATCACTGTTTACTGAAAAGTAAATATCAAAAACAGTGATTTGAAAGACCTGTAAAACAAACAAAAAATATTTTTTTTTTTACAGGGAGCAAGCCCTCCTATACCTCAGTGTGGGGAGGCTGTACCCCCACACCTCACTAAATTATATAGACCACCTCCGTAGTCCTTTCACTGAGAAGAAAAAAGGTATCCCTTTAAATATGCTCCAGTGGCTCACATAATATAACACATTGTTGTGAAATTCACTGGTGTAATTATACCATACTTTATATTTACTAAACCAAATAATGCGAGCAACAGCAACCACTGATAGTGATAGCAAGTGTATGTAGAAAGTCAGCTCCACACCAGCCCTTCTGCTGGCTACTCTGTAGGTTAATAGGTACTTACTGGGCTATTAATCCATGAGGATCCTTTGAAGCATAGCCATGTATTCTCAAGAAGTTTATAGGCTTCATATTATAACTATGAATAACCCAGAACCTTTCTATTTTAAGTATCAGTAGCCCAGAACCCAGACCATTACATGATATCCCTAGCCATAACAGACAAGGGTGCTAAAACATGAGTGAGTTTGTGGTTTCCCATCTTTTCATCCAGATTATAATTTAATAGAGTAAAAAACATTCTTTGCTTTGTGTATAGAAGAAGGCTATTCCAGAGAAGTGGTATTCTCTGTCATACATATCTATCCCTCCAACATGTTCTAGTTACATTGCAGAACAGATTAAGATCTGTTCAGTGAGTGTTTATGCCACCTTTGGACTTTTGGAGATGAAGTGGGTCTGAAAGGATGGGTTGGTAGAAGTTCTGCAAGCAAGGCAGAAGTCTTCCTCAATAGCCTGTAAAGGGACAAGGCTTTGAGATGGTCTGTGTTGCTTTTATGATTTAGGACCCTGATTTTATTGGTGAGAAAGTGCTGTGCTCATTCAAAGGGTTTAAAGTGTTCAGGTAGGTAAATACTGAAGAGGCATTACACTCACTGAATATAGTGGAATGATTATTTTCCTAGACCTGGATACCATACTCTTACTAATAAGCTGAGCAATGAAAAAAGACTTTCTTACGATAGTGGATACAATGTGATAGAATGTCAGATCATTGTCTACATAGGTTCCCAGGTGTCTAACTACTGGACTAAGTTTAAGGCTCTGCTGGTCATAGATCATAGCATTCATAGTATATATGGATAGCTGAAATTCTGATTACCCATCCATTGGGCCAAATTGCTGTTAACCAGGGATAGGGAGGAACTCTGCTTCACATGGATTGGGAGCCTCTTCTAAAGAATGTAAAGTATCTTAGAAACATATCTGTCTCTCCAACACGTCCTATTTATGTAGCAAGCAAAATTTAGGTCTTCTAATCTAGTAGTTCTGATTCTGTTGTTTTGAGGAAGTGTAAAAGGCTCATCAAAACAAAGTCCAGGGGTGCCTTGTATGCCAGGCAAAGATCACTTGTCAGAAGTCTTTATGATACCGAGTAAAGAGACAGGGCTTTAAGGTGATCAGAACAGAACATGGTGCTTACTCCCTGTATTCTTTTTGTAAGGTTCTAGCTGCTGCATGTGTCTGGTCAGGTACATACCAAAGACGGCATTATACTCTATGATGGATCTGATGAGGATTGAGTACAGTGGTATGACAAGCTCTCTCCACCTAGATACACTTGCTTATAAGTTGAACAACATAGAAGGATTTCCTTACTACCTTGGATGCATGCTGGTAGAAGGCTAGGTTACTGTTCCCAGATCCCTGATTTTGTGAATCAACTTTTAAGGGTGTTTTATTGATGACATAGTTACCTGGGGTGGTAAACTTCTCAAAAGGTACTATAGTGCATTTCTTGGTACTGAGTTTTAAACTATGACTTTGACATGAAGTGGTTGTCCATATTAGACCTTCTTAAGGGTATTCTCATCTTGGGATGGTTCAGTGTCTGCTCCCAGGTTGTAATCATCTGCAAATTTGGTCAGCCAAAGGCCTTTGACATTGGCTTTGAAATCTGTGATGTAGATTCCAAAGAAGAGTGGGCCTGGTACAAAGCCCTAGAGGACTCCACTGGTGATAGGTCTCTTTGTGGAGGTGATCACACAGAGTCTAACCTCCTGGGTACTATCAGTGAGCCAATTAACTATCCAGTTTGTTATAAATGGGTTTATACAAAGTTCCATAAGTTTGTTGACAATACTTGAATGGGATATTGTACCAAATGCTTTAGTCAGATCTTGGTAGGCAGTATGCACAATTTTCCCCTCATCCATTGCCTTAGTGTCCTTTTCAAGAAGTCCAGCAGATTCAGTAAACAAGACCTTCCTTTGACAAAGATAAACTGGGATAGATCCAGTCTCTGGAGGTCTCCTGTGTCTTTGTTGGTAATTTCCATGATAATTATTTCCATGGCTTTGCAAATAAGACTATTCAGACTAATAGGTCTGTGGTTCCCAGGATCTGTTGATGGTCCTCCCTTATGACGAGGGATGACTGTTACAGTCATCCATTCAAGTGGCATAAAGCTTGTTTTAAGACTATAGTTAAATAATGATGCCAAAGGTCCCAATAAGTCATATTTTAAAGTATTCAGGCTGCATCCTGTGATGTTATTTGGGCTCATTGAGGTTGTGCTCTTGGCTTTAGTGAGTGCAGCCAGTACATGCTCTCTACTTATTGCTGGAGGGGTTATGTTCGAGGGTTTATTTGATGGGATAGTTGGGGTGAGAGGAGGTTAAAGGTTGCTGAAGATACTATTAATCATTTTTTTGGTATTTAGATTTAGACCATGGTTTTGACATCAGTTATTTGCTTAGAAAAGACCCTGTTAGAGGACATTGGTCTATTCTGGACAGTTTATGATGGCATCAAGTTTATAGTCATCTGCAAACCTGGTCAGCCATAAAGCATAAACATTTGCTTTGGCAGCCAAGAATAAAACTGCCTGGTAGTCAGGTGGATATTTACCTTCATAAAAAAGTGATGATCACTTCAGTCCTTCTCTTAGCAAATAGGAGACCTTCCTCAGCAATCTAGTCTTGGGCAGAGCAATTCTAAATTTTCTCTGCAGCACAAAGTTGAAAAAGAATACTGACTTTTCCCTGAAACTCAGAGATAGGCACAACAGTACTAATATTTCCTATAATACAGTGCTGGGCACAAAAGAACTGACCTTCCCTATAACACAGTTTTGGGCACAACAGCAATGACCATTCCCTGTGCTACAGTTTTGGAAGAAGATTACTGACCTTTCTCTATAAGACATATTTGTGTAAAACATTACTGACCTTTCTCTATAACAGTTTTGTGCAGAACACTACTGACCTTTCTCTATAACACAGTTTTGTGCAGAACACTACTGACCTTTCTCTATAACACAGTTTTGTGCAGAACACTACTGATCTTTCTGTAAAACACAGTTTTGTGCAAAACACTACTGACCTTTCTCTATAACACAGTTTTGGGCAGACAATTACTGGCTTTTCTCTATAACACAGTTTTGGGCAGAACATTACTGGCCTTTCTCTAAAACACAGTTCTGTGCAAAACACTACTGACCTTTTTCAATAACACAGTTTCGTGCAGAACACTACTGACCTTTCTCTGTAACACAGTTTTGTGCAGAACACTACTGACCTTTCTCTATAACACAGTTTTGGGCAGAACATTACTGGCCTTGCTCTATAACAGTTTTATGCAGAACATTACTGACCTTTCTCTATAACCCAGTTTCATGCAGAACATTACTGACCTTTCTCTAGAACACAGTTTTGGGCAGAACATTACTGGCCTTCCTCTATAACACAGTTTTGGGCAGAACATGGCTGGCCTTTCTCTATAACACAGTTTTGGGCAGAACATCACTGACCTTTTTCTATAACACAGTTTCATGCAGAACATTACTGACCTTTCTCTAGAACACAGTTTTGGGCAGAACATTACTGACCTTTCCCTATAACACAGTGTTGAGCAGAACATTACTGACCTTTCTCTAGAACACAGTTTTGGGCAGAACATGACTGGCCTTTCTCTATAACACAGGTTCATGCAGAACATTAGTGACCTTTCTCTATAACACAGTTTCATGCAGAACATTACTGACCTTTATCTAGAACACAGTTTTGGGCAGACCATGACTGGTCTTTCTCTATAATAAAGTTTTGGCTAGAAGACTACTGACCTTTCTCTATAAAACAGTTTCATGCAGAACATTACTGACCTTTCTCTATAACACAGTTTTGGGCAGAACATGACTGGCATTTCTCTATAACATAGTTTTGGCTAGAAGACTACTGACCTTTCTCTATAACACAGTTTCATGCAGAACATTACTGACCTTTCTCTATAACACAGTTTTGGGCAGAACATGACTGGCCTTTCTCTATAACACAGTTTTAGTTAGAATACTACTGACCTTTCTCTATAACACAGTTTCATGCAGAACATTACTGACCTTTCTCTAGAACACAGTTTTGGGCAGAACGTGACTCACCTTTCTCTATAACACAGTTTCATGCAGAACAGTGCTGACCTTTCTCTATAACACAGTTTCATGCAGAACATTACTGACCTTTCTCTATAACACAGTTTTGGGCAGAACATTACTGACCTTTCTCTATAACACAGTTTCATGCAGAACATTACTGACCTTACCCTAGAACACAGTTTCATGCAGAAAATTACTGACCTTTCTCTAGAACGCCGTTTCATGCAGAACAGTACTGCCCTTGCCCTACAACACAGAGTAAGACAGAAGTACTGACCTTTCACTATAACACAGTGTTGAGCAAGGCTGCACTGACCTTTCTGTGCAGCAGAGTGTTAACCAGAAATGGCAAAGATTACTTCTTCTGGCCTTTCTCTGCAGCACTGTATTAGGCAGAGCAGTACTGACCTTTCCCTACAACTAATTTCTGGGCAGAACAATGCTGTATTTCCCCTGCACACAGATTCTCTATCTGGCTACCTAGTGATGTCCAATGTTGTGTAGTACATGGCTGCTACACATGCCTTATATATGTGTGACATGGCTGAAAAGAAGCACGGGTGTAACATGGGAGTTCTGTACCAGAGAGGTGTTTTATTATTCACTGCCCATCTCCCAAGCCCTCTTCATTCCATCTGCCTCCTAGATGTGTGACATGGCTAAAAAGAAACATGGCTGTCACATGAGGGTGCTGCACCAGAGAGGTGTTCTATTATGTAGTGTCCATCTCCAAGGGCCTCTCCATTCCATCCGTCTCATAAGTATGCTCTCATTCTCATCATGTCACATAGCTGATGACATGCAAAGATCTTGACAATGTGACTCCACATGTATTTTTACTTGCAACTGCAACTTCTTGCTTGAAATGATTGCAAAGTAAATTTAGGTTTATCTTCAGTACTCAGGACCATACTCATGTCCCCACACTATCCTCCCAATACTTTCAAATATACACAGACCCATGGGCTCTAGCTGGATTCTTCATGGGGAAACCCTAGCAAGCCCTTAGTTTTTGAATCTTAATGATTCATGGGGGGAGCATCACAAACTGTATATGTATATATATATATATATATATATATATATATATATATATATATATATATATATATATATATATATATATATATATAGACACACTGTGGACCCCAGCCATAAACAAACTTTACAACAGGAGGAGGAAGCTACTACATGACACAGCAAAATCCCTAAAAGGGAAGGCATCTCTGATCAGTACTAGCAAAAAACTACGATCACTCATAAAATCTTCCAAGGCCAACTTTGAGAGAAAAATCACAAAAGACACAAAAGACAATCACAAGGCCTTCTTTAGCTATGTTAGAAACCTGGGTGGAAACTCCCAGATATGCTCAGAGTTAGTCCAAAATGACACAAAATACACTGAACCCACTGACATTGCCAACATTCTGGCAGACAGGTTCAGTGCAAATTTCTCCTCCCCCCCAAAAGGAGAAATAACTATCCCAGCAGAGTGTAGCCTTCCTAACATCTCAGATGCCCAGGTGAGAGCCGCCCTCTCTAAAGCTAAAAACACAGCATCAATGGTACCAGATGGTGTCCCGGGCTGTGTGCTACATGAACTCCAAGAGGAACTAAACCCACACATAAGGCTGCTGTTTAATCTTAGCCTTACTACAGGATACGTATCCAAAGAGTGGCGTACGGCAACAGTGGTCCCACTTCACAAAGGCGGTGCTTCGACGGACCCTGGAAATTACCACCACATAAGCTTGACAAGCCTGGTCTGCAAAGCTATGGAGAGGATCATTATGTAACTCATAAACAAAGACATTGGGGACCTACAGACATTGGATCCTACCCAATTTGGCTTTGTCAAGGGCAGATCCTGCCTTTTGAACTTGGTCGACTTTTTTGAAACAGTAACTTAGGCCATTGATGAGGGTAAGGCAGTTCACACAGCCTACCTTGACCTTGCAAAAGCCTTTGACACAATACCCCACTCGGGCATCATAGACAAACTCACCAGCTTAAATGTAAACCCATATATCACAAGATGGGTTGCAAACTGGCTCAAGGACAGAACCCACACGGTCAGAGTTGCTGGAGCTATGTCAGACTCTAAGCCAGTCACAAGCGGTGTCCCACAGGGCTCAGTCCTGGGACCCCTCTTGTTCAGCATTTATTTTTCCAAGGTACAGGCAAACATAGGAGGATTGTGGCTGACAAAGTTCACAGATGACTGCAAACTGGGCGCCATAATTGATACTCCAGCGGACACAAACATCCTTCAGAGAGGCCTCATAGAAATGGATAATTGGTGCCAGAGCCATGGCCTTAAGCTGAACGCCAAAAAATGTATAGTCATACCCTTTGGGAAAAACAAGGTACCGACAAATTACCACATAGGCAGTAATCCATTAAGTACGGAAGAGGTAATCAGGGACCTAGGGACCCAGGTTGACAGTAACCTCTCATTTGACACTCACATTGCCAAAGTGGTTAGGAAGACCTTCTATATTGCCCACCTTATCATGAAGGGTTTCACATCTAGATCAAGAGAGGTCATTGTGCCCTGTACTCTTCTCTTATCAGGCCAATGATTGAGTACAATGCCCCATTTGGGATGTATCTCACCCGACACCTGCAGCAGTTGGAAAGACCCCAAAAGTTCCTCACCAAGAGGATAAAGGGTCTTAAACATATGTCATATGCTGCCCGACTGAAAAACTCCAGCTCTATTCAGTCGCATACCGCCTACTCAGAGGTGATCTGTGCCTGACGTACAAGGCCATGTCCAATCCTGAATTAATGGACATGCTCCACCTCAGAAAATCCAAATCCATCAGAGCCACGAGAACAAGTGACTTAAACCTCAACACAGAAATAAATAGAACGTGCTGGAGGGACAGATTCATAACCCAGAGGCTCCCTACACTCTGGAACAGAATCCAGTCCATGTTAGGCAGAGCCCCTCACTGACTCTATTCAAGAGAAATCTCGACGAGTGGATGGGAGATCGTAGGTTTACCCCGGGGGTCATCTCTGTGTCACTACTAGACAGAGGCATAGTAAACTAAACCCTAAAAGGGCATAGTATTCTCATCCTAAGGGGTGGTGTAAGCCACATACACTCTGACTAGGCTTATAAATGCTCTAGGGCAGATAGCCTAGTACAAACCTATGAACCTATGAACCTATATATATATATATATATATATATATATATATATATATATATATATATATATATATATATATATATATATATATATATATATATATATATATATATATATATATATATATATATATGTGTGTGTGTGTGTGTGTGTGTGTGTGTGCACGTGCGCATGTAAGCAGTTAAGAGTGTTGAAAGTCACAAATGTCAACATCTTTCCTGTTGACACACCTTGGTAAAATTCCCTGATCCCCACTGTACTGTGATCTCAAGATGAGAAATGCCAATAAGGTTAAACAAGCTGATTTTCAAGCAGCTATACCAGCTTTCTCATACTTTGATGAACAGACTACTCGACAAAGGTATGCACCCTTATATATGGAGACAGAGAGAGAGACATGCACACACACACACACACACACACACACACACACACACATATATATATATATATATATATATATATATATATATATTAGATATAGATATAGATGTGTAGATATATATGTATGCACTTGTTCTAGCTGAGTGCAACTTTGCTCGACAAAACAGATTATCAACAGATGTATAAGATTGATAATTCCCATAATTGTGGAATATGCACTTTCCCCAGGGGCTGTGTGATCTCCCAGTTGGAATATATAATTGGCAGGGAGTGGGAGTACAGTGGGGCTCACCACCTCTGCAAACGACTATTTTTTTTTCACTTTGCATGGTCCACAGAGAAAAGTGGTACTTTGTAAGTAATAACGTTTCTGGCTGACACACCTTAATCAGGAAAAAGGAGACATGAACTGTGAACAAGCTCAAGTGGGATTTCAGAGTAATTAGAAATCTATACTCTTAATTCTCAGGCACACTTACTCAAACTCAAGTAAACTTACCTTGTTCAGAACAAATATGGATGACATGGGAAATAAGGAGGGGCAATTAATTAATAAATAAATAAATGAAAAGGACCTGTATACTTTTTCCAAACTAAATTACTATTATCTACATTCCTTTCTTGAAAGAAAGATAGACAAAATACAGAGGGTGGTAAGTCTTTGGCCAGTGTTTCCAAACCACACTAGGTTATCTGTAGAAAACATTCATATATTACAGAACAACAACTGTTCAACAGTTCTTACCTGTTACATGCTAGTAAATACAATGAAATCCAGATTTTAACAAACAGGAACTCTTAGACCTGTCAGAAGCAAACTGATCAACAGAGTCATGCCATGAATAATAAACCTTCAGTGGTGGTTGTGGGCCAGAAGAAGAAATTTCTATGTCTGGCAGTGGTTTGGGCATATTTTGCTGCTCAGTAAACTCTGGAAAGAAATTCATCCAGTGCCATGCAACATGTTAATAGATGAGCAGTTGTGAAGACATGAGTGGACAGTAAATGACAGCTGCATGGGCCAGTACATAGAAAGGACCCACGTCACCTACAAAAGCAAGAAAATGAGAGGAAATGTGACTGCCAATGGGGAAAGGAAGGGGGCTGGGAAGTCACATGACTGCAGTGCTCATACAACGTGAGAGATACTGCTTGGAGAGTGTTTGTTAATAAATCATGTCATTACGGAGGGACACAGATGAAGAAAGAAAGAAAAATGAAGACTGAGGAAGTACCACAGCTAAGCAGTGGCGGCTGGTGACTTCAAATCACAGGGGGGCTGCAGGAGACGCTGAATGGGCGGGGTCAAAGGGAAGGGGTGTGGTCAACCATAAAGGGGAGGAGCTATGCACAAAACCACAAAAAAACTAACTTTAATTAAATACGCTGCCCTGGGTGGCAAACCATCATTATGAAAGTCCAATCAAGACAAAAATAAGTGTAGAAGAATAAAAATATTTCAATGCATTGGCTGCATGACAGCTTACTTAATATCTAGATGGAAACAAAAGGTTGTGAGGCATGGAAAAATAAATTACTGTTTAAATACATTACTGGAATGCCAGTCAAAATCAAGTATAAGAAAAACCAGAAGCACTCAACTCAAACTACTTCTCCTTGCACTGCAGTTCTAATTATAATATATTCAGCTTTATTAAAGTACCAAGCAACATGCTGAAAGTAGAAATCTATGTGATGCCCCACTTGTAAAAATGTTTCTTATCCAAAAAAGACCTGCTGCCTGACAATGCTTCATGGGGAAAACATGATAAAAGTAAAAAATGAAAAGCAAACAAGAAACAAGCTCAAGATACATTGCTTAAAGGATTACTGTACAGGTTATGGACCACACATGATTGGCATTCTGTTTAGTTTACGGGTAAAGCCTGTAGAGATGACTGGAAGTCTCCAACAAGTGTAATGAGCTTTTAAAATAATGGAATCCTGTCCTTTAATACCCAAGGCTTATACATTATCTAGTCAAGTATTCTCTGCATGGCAACAACAGAAAGGCTTTCAATGTTGGCAATTCTTTAACAGTATGCTTATTAAAGCTTACTTGCATCTTACGATGTCAGACAAGCTTACCTTATGGTCATTAAAGCATTGCTACTTAAACACAGAGCAACAGGCACTTTGAGTAATAAGCATAAATCAACAGTACAAAAATATGACAGAAACCAGACCATTCTGCAAAATCAAGGACAGATGAAAAGCCACTGTAGTACTTATGCAGTGTGTCCTCCCCATCCAAGGTAGATACAACTACTCCTTGCCTTGCTTGGACACATCCAGAGTCACTACATGGGGAGTGGGGTGCAACAAGCATGTCACAATTTGAAATCTCTCTGGCTGACTGTGATGGCCCTGACACATTTGTCATACCTCTCAACTTCAAGAGCAAGAAATCTGGACAAAGCCATACACAGAAGTGGGACAAAGGCACAACAAGAAGGACAATTTTAAATATTGCTCTAATAAACTTAGAAAGATAATAGAATAGGTCTTGCATTAGTATGAATTTTCTGAAGGGTATAAAATCTGAAACTCAAATGTCTGTCATTTTCTAACTTCAGTCTTTAGTGATTTGTCACTAATTAGCCAAAAAACACAATTTTATGAAAAATGGACCAAAATGTGATGCAAAATATAAAATAGACACACAATACAGCTTCTACCTGTCAAAGAAGGGACACTTTAATATTAGTACTGCTACCTTGAGCAGCTGACAAAATAAAAGAATCTACATGCATTTCAAGTAATCTATAACTTTGATTATTACAGTTATTTCTTAATTGTAAACCCTCCATGTTTTCTTCCAAAATTGCTATTTTATGGAGGGATTATTAGGGGAAGAGCAACATTTTGAGCCAAAAATTGGGGACAGTTGAGAGGTTGGCTATGCCTAATTCTATAAAGCAATTTATTTGCATGTACCTCTCAACCTGTTAATGCAGTAAATCTGAACAAGGCCAAATATATTGGGGCAACATATAAACAGTACTAAAATTGCTCTTGTATAAATTGAGACAGTTGATAGAACGGCTCTTACTTTAACATGCATTTTTATGAAGGTTATGAAGTCTGAAACTTATTATTTAGTGACTTCTGGCAAATCATTTAGGAATTAAAACTACAAATTTTATGAACAACAAACCAAAAATAAGAAGCAAAATCTATTCATTCTTTGAAAATCTGGACAGTTGGGAGGTATAGTTCAGCTGGGCCTGTCTGAGTTTGCTGCCCTTCCCCTGACAAAATAATGGTTGAACTGGAGCCTCTGCAGCCATTCCAATTAACCATTACTTGGCTATTTCACTCCATTTACCATAAACACTAATGTGCATACTGCTTTACTTCAATGATTGGACTTCATTTGAAAGTTTTATTTTGTATTTTACAGCACAAACATTAAGTAATCTGTTAAACAAAGCAATGCAGTCTCACAATGAAAACTTAGCATTAAAACTTCTCTGCCCTTGAAACTCACATTCATTGAAACAGCATTGAAACCCACATTCAAAGAAAATACATTTTGCCAGTGGCAGATAAAGATTAATTTTGGGCTGTTTTCGAATCATAGGCCCTTGCATATGAAACATACATGTGCTCTTTGATACACCTTCCTCATTGTACTAAAATTATATTCCTTGTACAATACAGTACACTTGTTAGAGGGTGTTTTAAATTTGTTTTGAACATTTTCCAGTAAGCAATGAAACAAAACATATGCACCCATAATGGCAAAACTGCCCAGTTGAGAACATTTATCATAAAAAGTCTACTCAGACTTCCACAGTCCACCATTATTAGTAAATATACACAATTCTACAGTCCACCATTATTAGTAAATATGCACAATTCCACAGTCCACCATTATTAGTAAATATGCACAATTCTACAGTCCACCATTATCAGTAAATATGCACAATTCTACAGTGCACCTTTATCAGTAAATATGCACAATTCTACAGTCCATATTCAGTGAATTCAGTTCTTGCCATAGCTGTCAACCTTAGCACAAAACCTGGACGGCCAATAATGGGGAATACAGTCCCAAAAATAGGGACAAATTTAAAATATTCATCTTATAAACTTAGAAAATTGCTAGAAAAAGGTTGTGCTACTATGTATTCTGAAGAACATGAAGTTTGAAATTCAAATGCCGGTCAATTCTACTGGACAGAACAAAACAATTTTCAGCAGAGACGCAGGGATTAATACTGCAGACACGCCTTTGTAAAATGGCAGGGCATCAGAGCAAATCCACACAAACACAGGCAGGAGATGCAGACTCCAAACAGAAGCCACCCCAACCAAGAATCAAACCAGAAAACCTATAGCTGTGAGGCAACAATACTACCACCGCACCATCAATTATGCAAGGAATTAAACATTCAGAAACCTGAAGTCTGAAATTCAAATGCCTGTCAATTTTACTGCGGACAGAACAAAACCAATTTTCAGCAGGGATTAAAACTGCAGACACGTCTTTGTAAAATGGCAGGGCACCAGAGCAAATCCACACAAACACATGGAGGAGATGCAGACTCCACACAGAAGCCACCCCAACCAAGAATCAAACCAGAAAACCTATAGCTGTGAGGCAACAATACTACCACTGCACCATCAAATCTGCAAGGAATCAAACATTCAGAAACCTGAAGTCTGAAATTCAAATGCCTGTCAATTTTACTGGACAGAACAAAAACAATTTTCAGCAGAGATGCAGGGATTAATACTGCAGACACGCCTTTGCAAAATGGCAGGGCACCAGAGCAAATCCACACAAATACAGGGAGGAGATGCAGACAGAAGCCACCCCAACCAAGAATCAAACCAGAAACCTATAGTTGTGAGGTAACAATACTATCACTGCACCATCAATTATACAAGGAATTAAACATTCAGAAACCTGAAGTCTGAAATTCAAATGCCTGTCAATTTTACTGCGGACAGAACAAAAACAATTTTCAGCAGAGACGAGGGATTAAAACTGCAGACACATCTTTGTAAAATGGCAGGGCACCAGAGCAAATCCACACAAACACAGGCAGGAGATGTAGACTCCAAACAGAAGCCACCCCAACCAAGAATCAAACCAGAAAACCTATAGCTGTGAGGCAACAATACTACCACCGCACCATCAAATCTGCAAGGAATTAAACATTCAGAAACCTGAAGTCTGAAATTCAAATGCCTGTCAAATTTACTATGGACAGAACAAAACAATTTTCAGCAGAGACGAGGGATTAAAACTGCAGACACATCTTTGTAAAATGGCAGGGCACCAGAGCAAATCCACACAAACACAGGCAGGAGATGCAGACTCCACACAGAAGCCACCCCAACCAAGAATCAAACCAGAAAACCTATAGCTGTGAGGCAACAATACTACCACTGCACCATCAAATCTGCAAGGAATTAAACATTCAGAAACCTGAAGTCTGAAATTCAAATGCCTGTCAAATTTATCATGGACAGAACAAAACAATTTTCAGCAGAGACGAGGGATTAAAACTGCAGACACATCTTTGTAAAATGGCAGGGCACCAGAGCAAATCCACACAAACACAGGCAGGAGATGCAGACTCCACACAGAAGCCACCCCAACCAAGAATCAAACCAGAAAACCTATAGCTGTGAGGCAACAATACTACCACTGCACCATCAAATCTGCAAGGAATTAAACATTCAGAAACCTGAAGTCTGAAATTCAAATGCCTGTCAAATTTACTGGACAGAACAAAAACAATTTTCAGCAGAGACGAGGGATTAAAACTGCAGACACATCTTTGTAAAATGGCAGGGCACCAGAGCAAATCCACACAAACACAGGCAGGAGATGCAGACTCCACACAGAAGCCACCCCAACCAAGAATCAAACCAGAAAACCTATAGCTGTGGAGGCAACAATACTACCACTGCACCATCAACACGAGGAATTAAACATTCAGAAACCCTTAAGTCTGAAATTCAAATGCCTATCAATTTTATTTAACATTTTTAATCGGGACAGTCTGACTTGGAACAAATAAACAAATTTTCAGCGGAGGCCCAGGAAGAAATAATGCAGACATGTCTTTGTAACATGGGAGGGCACAAAAGCAAACCCACACAAACACAGGGAGAAGATACAGACCCCACAAAGAAGGAACCCCAGCCAAGAATCAAACCCAAGAACCTGCAGCTGTGAGGCAACAATGTTACTACTACACCATCAAATATCAAGCATTGCAAGATTTACAAAGCACAGATATTATGAGGAACAGATCAGATCAAATATGAGGTAAAAATCTGAAATTATTTTACAAATGGTGGTGGGTAGGGAACTCAAGTCTTTAACACCTGCATACAGGGTACAGGGTTCAAGCCTGAGGCATTCCCTACCACACCACCATAAGCACCTGGGGCATTTACACACACACACACACACACACACACACAAGTAAAGCACAAGCACCACACACAAACTCCAGTAAAGCACAAGCACCATACACAAACTCCAGTAAAGCACAAGCACCATACACAAACTCCAGTAAAGCACAAGCACCATACACAAACTCCAGTAAAGCACAAGCACCATACATAAACTCCAGTAAAGCACAAGCACCATACACAAACTCCAGTAAAGCACAAGCACCATACACAAACTCCAGTAAAGCACAAGCACCATACACAAATAAAAAGAAAAATAAACATTGTAAATTGAAAGGCAAAGGCACCTTACCTGAATACATCCAGAGTTAACGTCCGTACATACATCCTTCCCGCGCAATACTGAAGACCCGCGAGATCCACATGCTCCTTCCCGACGCCGACGAGATCCCTAAGGCACTGTCCTGAGTCCCTGCTGCTCCTCCTGCAGTCCGGACGCGTCCCATAATCCTGGCGGGTCTGTGCACTGTAAAAGTGCACAGACGCTCCTTGTGTCCCCTATGGGACGGCCGGGCTGCCTTGAGCATGCGCATAGACCGATAAGCCGGACTCGGTCTATGCCAAGTCCGCGAATTTTAAAAAAATATTTTTTTTTATTTTTCATTTCTTTTTCTTTCTTTTTTTCTTTTTGAGGGGGCTGCAGTCCGGCAGCCCTATGCCACGAGCCGCCCCTGCAGCTAAGTACCACGACAAAGTGAGCTCAAGTGATGAAGGATTTGGCCCTAGAGCCCAAAATGGTTCATAAAAGAGAAAAATAAAGAATAATTAAATTTAATGCACCCTCAAGAGATGAACAGCAAGCACCAAGCAATAAGAAAGGTCTGGCCACAATGTTGGGGCAGCTGCAAAACTTCACTTAAATGCACTCACACAAGGAATGGTGAGTAATATCTATTTGTACATCTAATCATCTGGTAAGCAGTACTCATTGTTTTATACTAAGATTATTGACAACAATGTTATTTTCAATATTTTGTTCAGCTTGATGTACTAAAATCAGTGCTCTGACCATGTAATGTTTAAAGTGACCATTATCCTGAAGTGCACTAAGATATGCTTACATAAGTGTAAGATGGTCAGATATTCAGTCATTTTATGAGAACACAAATACTTAAATGTTGGATGATATGAATAGTGACTAAGGCAGGGGCTAATGAATACTGCCTTATTTATTTCTTTACAACCCAAAAAAACCCCATTAATTTTTGAAAAACCC
>NC_056732.1:1756319526-1756349351 GCF_019279795.1 Protopterus annectens | reverse complement strand
ATTTGTACAAAATTCAATACCGAATTTCCCCCAGGGAACTAATACGAATTTCCCAGGGGACTATGGATACTTCTGTGCACCGGTTGTAAAACAAAAAAAATTAAAAACACTTTGACTAAAGGTGGAAGTATGTTTAGACAAAGTGTGACCACCATATGGGTAATATCATAAATATGTTCATAAAGGATCATTCTGTTTATCCAATGTAAAAAAGTGTCACATTTTGAAGAGCAAGCAATATAAATGTTACCTTTGGCAGAACAGTTAAAATATCTATTAGATTTAAATTCTAAATTACGTGTCTTCAAAAATATCTTTTCCATATTCATAATGGAGCCCTATCAAACGATCAACCTTCCAAATTGCTGAACATTATATGGTAGAGACCATATAATGGACATTTCAGAAGGTCGAACAGTGTGAATGGAGATTGTCATACATTGCGGAATGGGAAATTTACCGTTTTCCTCAATGTAGTGTGATCTCAGAGTTGGTATATTTACTTATCAAGGGGTGTAGGGGTGCAGGAGGTTGGCCTCCTGCAAAAACAACAAAAAAAAAAAAAGATTGTTTTAATTTTTTTTATTATAGTTTCGACCTTCCGAAATGCTGGTAATATGGTCTTGGCCATATAACGTTTGGCAATTTGGAAGGTCGATCATCTGATAGGGACCCATTCATAAGATATGCACATTGTGTGTGAGGGGCTGCTATTAACTCGCTCAAGTAGCTCCTTGATATTCTTATTCCTTATAAAATCAAATTCTATTTCCTCAGGGAATTTTACATTACTATCAGAAACATAGAAATAAGTGGCCAATTATTTTAATAATCTTCTTAAGGGATTCTGTATAACTGGTGCACCTCAAAGTAAAAACATTATTGAAAGTCCATACCTTCACATTTAGAGCCCAACAATGATATATACTTGGCACCCCATCCAGAAATCCCTTTAATTTTAATTTGTATTAGCAAATTGGTGGGTAATCTATCTCCTCTAAAGGAAAAAAAAAACAGAATAAATTCACGTTCTACCAAAAAACTCCTGATAGTCCAGAGTATATCCCCTTCTAATCATAGCCAGCATCAATATAAACAAACAAGGAACTTGACCTCATTCAACTCTATAACCTTCAACAACATTCTAAAATCTACAAACTGGCACCCACTAAAGACCTTCCCATTAGACAAAGCCATTAACTGCCTCAATAACACCTTCATGAATACTGTAAATAACCTTGCACCTCTACGACTACAAATAATAATAAATAACCATGTCCCTTGACTACCCAAATCAACTCATCTTCTCATGCAAACTAAAGAGAAAATATGGAAGTTATGGCAAACCCACAGAAATACCATAGACCTAGTAAAATTCAAAGAACTTTGTAATCAAGTAAAATAACTAGTTAACAAAGACAGAAAAGAATATTACCAACAACTGCAGTCTAACTACCAACAGAACCCAAAGAGATTCTGGAGCTCCATTACCTCAGTACTTAACCCGGGCAAGAAAAACAAACCCTGCACTCATCCTGACAAAAGTCCAGAGGACAGAGCCTCCTGTTTTAACACCTTCTTCATAAACTCCATAGCTGACATCACTGCAAAATATCCTCAGACAAATCTCTGCACACCCACCTTATATCACCCACTCACTCACCCTCCTGTATTCACACCAAATCCCCACAAGAACCTATTACCTGCCCCCACTCTTCCTTCATTCTAAAGCCCACCCAACCTCAACCATAAAATGACTACTGCAAAAACTAAAAACTTGCTCCATTGCCCCTGATAATCTTCCCTCAGGATACCTAAAAATAGCCGGTGACAGCATCTTCTACCCTATAAGTATACTTATAAACAGATCCATTCTAGAGTCGTACATTCCCATAGCCTGGAAAAAGGACTTTATCCTGGGTCTATATTAGGACCGTGAAAGTCCTACTCAGCAAATACAGAATCATCGACACATATTACCAGAACCGCAAATATACTGAATGCCCTAAACTGTGAAATTCAAAATCTCGAACCGTCATAGTTGTCTAACCCCACCGCATGCTACATACTACCTACCCAAACAAAATAAATAAACCACATACATACACTAACCAAAACCCTACTTCTAATCCTACAATAAACATAAAATACATTACTATCTATGCACTTACCTTAACCCACACCTTAACCCTAAGGTCTGTAACTATCACACACTTACCTTACGGAGCTATACTGCAGAAGGGCCAACCATGATGATTCGACATTTCAAATTTCGTGCTTTAGGACGATTGGTGTTTTCGTGGTTCGACCTATACATGTCGGTGTTTCCGTATTTGGGTAAGTGGACTTTCGCTATTTTAATAGGGAACCCTTTATCCTCCTTCTACACAAAGGAGGCAATAGTACAAACCACTAACTTTCGACCCATAGCCATTCTCTCCCCTAATTTCAAAACTCCTAGAAGAATACGTCAATACCCATATCCTCAACTACCTTCTGGACAACCAAATATGATCACCAACACAACACATCTTCAGAACTGGCCATATTATCACAACTGCCCTTCGTGTCCCTATTACATTATCAAAAACGCATTCTATTGAATGCATTTTCACCGAACTGTAAATATCGAACAGGGAAAATAGCGAAATGGCTTTTCGGCTAATTCTTTCCCTGGGGAAGGTTAGTTTGCCGTGTTTTGCACTGTAGTGCGATCTTGGAGTGCGGTCTCACAGATTCCCTTATCCAGTATGGCTCCCAAACATAAATGTGCAATAGTTACTGACCTTAGGGTTAGGGTGCGGGTTAAGGTAAGTGCATATCTAGTAATGTATTTAGCATACACTTTAGGGTTACAAGTAGGGTTTAGTTAAGTGTATATGTGTTTACTTTTTGTGGGGGGTTTAGAAGTAGGGTTAAGTTAGGTGGATATATGTTTTCAACTGTTTACTTTTTTATTTTGGGTTAGAAGTAGGGTTAAGGTAGTTGTGTATGTGTTTTAACTGTTTACTTTTTTTTTTGTTGGAACAGCGATTTCTTTCCCTCAGAAAGAAATCGCTGTTCCGAACTGTTGATATTTTCAGATTTCAGTGAAATGTGGTCGATCATTCATCGTTCGCTGTTTTCAGCGTTCGATGATGTGATATAGACCCCTCCCCTTCTCTCATTTATGGATACAGTAAATAGAGCCCACAACATGGAAAAATAGTCTCAGCCCTCTTCCTTGACCTTTCCAAAACCTTCAATACCATTTCTCATCTTCTCCTCTCCCAGCTCTCTAACATCGGTCTGTCCTCCCAACTCTAAATTAGTTCTCCAGTTGCTTAAATCAAAGATAACAGGCTGTTAGATGACAAAATGTCATCTCTCTTTTCCTTAACACCAACACAGGCATTCGTCAAGGTTCCATACTTGGACCAATCCTATTTAGCAGATTCACAAACAACTTCAACTCATCCCTATCTCAAGGAACCACAGTTCAGTATGCAAATGACTCCACTATCATCTGCTGTGCCAATTCTATCTCTAACTTACTTACACTAACTCACAATGCCTTATCCTCAACTGAAACCTGGCTGCACAACAGCCACTTTACCCTAAACCCCCCCCAAAAATCCAAAATAATACTCTTCACCCCTAGAAAAAACAACCCCCTTAAATAAAACTGAGTTCTTGAACTTCTCTCTTGATAAATCATTAATAGAGGTCATTACCCACACAAAACTTCTTAGAGTCACTATTGATGAACACATAGAGATATTTATCATTACTAGGTTCATTGAGTAGTACTAAGCTAACTGCCCTTGTGAGACATATTAAGTCTAGCCAATTATTCCTTGTGAGACTCAAACCCTGCACCTTGTGTTTGTAAAGTAAACACCTTCACCATTAGGCCACCCTCCCACCAACATGAAATTTGATTTTCATATACAACAAAATATCCAGAAAACATACTTTAACATAGGTACCCTGTATAGGGAGTACCGCTTATTAAGCCCATCCACAAGAATAACCTTAGCCACAACATATCTACTGCCCTTTCTCATCTATGGTGGCCCTCTAACTACTAATTTACAAAGCCCCTCCAAACTCAAACTTTACAGCTGGTACAATAAATCAGCCAAATTCACAACTAACCCCAAATACTCCACCCATCACTTTGTTGTTTTTTTATATGGAAAGGTCATAGAAATTTAAACAGAAATAGTACAGTGATACAGGCCTTATGTTTACATCTTGAAGGGGTTAGTGAGCAGCTTTGTAATGTGTTTATTTACTAGTTCTTATGTCTTCCATCAGGGGTGTCTGAGTGCCATTAATATGATTATGCCTTTGATAGTACGAGAACTGTTTGTTATACATAAACATGCATGTATATTTTATTAGGAATTTAATATGTTAATTTTATCAGCTTCTCAGCTTTGCATTATAGGCTGAATGTTTTATACTTGTTTTTATGATGAATATGCTATTTGGGATTTCACAAGCTGGAGTTTAGGACAGTTTATTAGTATAACTGCTGAGTCAGCTGATTGTGTTATATGCCATGTGACTACTCCTAGTATTTTTATTGGTTTATGGACATTTAAATACAAGTATTTGGAGATGTTATTTTATTGTATCTGAAGAAGTGTTGTGGAAGCAAGGCGAAAGCTCTCCTCATACTTCATTAAACTCAAGTTGTTTCTTAACTGCCGTGTTTACCGCCTCCTTGGTTTTGCCTGTTTACTACATTTTGTACTAGGAGTTGGTTTCAGATATTGATGTGGTGAGATTTTTGTGACTATAAATGAATCAGACTGCACTGCTTGCATTACCATACAATGTACAGTGAGATCTAGCATAAATAATGGAATCAAATGAAGCTGTTTTCAGTATCAGATGAAGTTGTTTCAAGGTGCAGTGTTTACATCTAATTACTACTGTGTGATACAGTGTATGTAGTAAACATTTTCTGATCTTTCTTCATGTTTGAATCCTGGTACATGTTAAGGCATCTGTGATATTTTATGGTTCCTTCTTGAGTAGTATCAGATTAACATCCCATAATAAGTTGCTCATGCAATCTGTGGCTTGGGCAGTGTCTGTAAAGTTCAGGGATTTCTGGTAATGGCAACAAATTAGACTGGGCATAGGAGACTCTAACGTCAGTGGGTATAAATGCTTTCTACCTTCAGTCCTTTGCTGGAAGTGATAAAGCAGGCAAACACAGCTGAGTAGGAGAAATTGAATGTTTTGATATATACCAGTCATGACTTAGTGGTTATAAATATTCCCAAGATCAGAACTTTACCCATAACAAGATTCATGGGGCACCTGCTGTGGGGGTGCAAGGCAGAAGCATAACTGGCTCAACAAGCACCCTCTGCCAGTCTCACAAACCAGTGCCCCACCCCCTCAGCTCTTTAGAGAAAAAAAAGGACTTCTGTACCCAAATTGGGCCACATACTGCCCACAAGCTCTTCAAGTGAACAGCAAAAAATGAAGTAAATTCCTCTTACTGGCATACCAATCAGGTGACCAGATGCAGGACATGCGCCAAGATACAAGAATCTGCACAAGCCATTCATTTCCTGTTTCTGTGCTCTGCTCCATCATTCCTTCCTTTTTTTTACATTATAGTGAAACTAATATTAGTAAAAAATAAATTAGAAAAATGTTTTCCAGCTAAACTGTAGAAAAAAAATTGCCACATACAGTTTATACCCTGCCTGCAGAGAGCACTATAGTGTTCAGGTTTTAGTTAAATAAAAAACACTTTTTTTTTACATTTAAACTCTAGCAAACTTCTTGCTACAAATGTAGCAACATTGGCTAAAGTTTATAATCTGCGCAGACTCTAGGGCATTCAGGTTTTAATTAAAAAAAAAAAAACTTTTCTCTTTTAAAGTGTAGCAAGCAGTTGCTATAGTTTATATCCTGCACAAGTGCTATAGTGTTCAGTTTATTTTTGTAAAAAAAAAAGAATATAAATTGTAGCAAAGTGCTTGCTGCAATGTAGCAAGCAGTTTGCTACAGGCAGATCATAAACAAAAATTTGGCCGGAAATGAGACAAAATGGGATGAAGGATGGCCAACTGTATTATGCCCTCTAACACTTGGTGCCTGGGGCAGTTGCCAATTTCACCCTGCCTAGCTATGTTATTATTGCAAGGTTCTGTTCAGTAAAACGTAATTAATGACATCATTTAGGGTTTTAAACCATCAGTGGTCACTTTGCGCAATGAGCTGATGTAAAAGATGAAGCAGCATGCATGCAATGTGGATATCCTAAGCCACGTATTCACTGATCATGGTGATCATATTAAGAAAGTGGAGATACAACACAACTTTGTTCTTAAACAGAACAAGCTACTGCTACAAAAACGTTATGACTTCGAATATAGACCTTTCTAATTGAATTTGAGCATGTTTTACAATTTCTGAGGCCAGTGAAGGTCAACAGCTAGGTTTCTTTTCAATGTGCTGGTTACAAGGTCTGCTGTGGGAATACTTTGATTTCTCACGGCTTGAAAAAGTGCACTGTTCACTTGACATTAATCATACAGTAGTTTTCTAATACCTTGGCCTATTATTGTTACAGTTCTTTCATTTTATAAGAAGGAGGAGGTTTTGTGTACCATCTGGACATGGAAATTAATCATTGTTCAAGGATCCAAGTATCTATTGATAATGACTTCATATTCCCTTTGGATAGGAGGAAATAGCTAAAGCCTATTGGCTCTGAGAAAACTTGCAGTTAGGGCACATATCAAATATTTGCTCTCCTTTGTTAGGCATTTGTAAAAGGATTTTATGTAACTCCATGATTCAGGAGAAGTCCTAGACTGTTAGAGGACTGAGGTATGTTTAAAAATGGATGAATAACGGATTGGAATGGATCAAGAGGAGTCAGTAAAGAAGGCATCCATCTATGCACCCCACTAACACCCATCTCCCAAACAGACTAAGTATGAGTATCCATGCACACCCTAAAGGGAGAGGAGTTTCAGTGACTTTGCGGATGTTGACACTGCAAAAGCAATAGGCTGATGGAGTATAAATTTCAGTGTCCTTTTGTTTTGCGCAGTTTCTGAATGTACTGATGTGCACTGTTGCATGTTATGAGGCCTATATGAATTTATTTATTTACTTTTTATCAGGGATAAAACTTTGATATTAGCAGCTATTCCCCGGTGAATATGCACTATTTCTAATGTCTGAATATTAGTCTGTGCATTGTATACCATGTCTGTTTTCAGAAAGAATTCATGATGATTCATCAAATGACATATGTCCAATGGACAAAACAAGAAAAAAGAAAACACTTTCGGTGAACAAGGATTTTCTACAGGGGCAAGCCCCCTATGTCTCTCATGATATGGGAGATAGCATCTCCCCACATTTATATATATATATATATATATATATATATATATATATATATATATATATATATATATATATATATATATATATATATATATATATATATACACACACACACACACACACACACACACACACACACACACACACACCTACCCCATTGTCACACAGTGGTGGAGAAAGTGAATTTTATGTATTTTATTTAGCATTTGTTAACAGGGAAAGTCTGACTTGGAACAAAGCCAATTTTCAGTGGAGGCCTGGGGAGAAACACTCCAGACATGTCTTTATAATGTGGGAGAAAACCAGAGCACCAAGAGGAAACCCACACGAACACAGGGAGGACAAGCAGACTCCACACAGAAGGCACCCCAGCCAAGAATCAAACCAGAGAACCTCTTGCTGTAAGGCAACAACACTACTGCTGCACCACTGCACTGTCCAAATAACCTAATTATCATTGAAACGCAGCTTAAAGGGAAATAACATTCAAAGTTTTATCCATTGAACAAAAGACAATCGAGCACTTCTCACATTCCCATCAGTAAGTGGGTTACTGAATGAGCCTGTGTATGAAAAAAAGGCAAGAATATGCAGGTCCACATTTCCAAATTTGTACAGTTTTGATCAGAGATTTCCTGTTTGTACGGTTATCATTTGTCTTCTTCTTAATGTGTGGCTAACTGTCTGTTTCACTGAAGTGAGCAGAAGAAGTTAAAGAGATTACTGTGTTTGTGTACATGTGTAAGAAAGTGGAAGAAGATCTTGTGAAAAGATTTAAGAGAGACAGGAATAGCCAAGAGGAAATAAGGACATCTAGCAAAGAAATGCACAGATTGCATGAGAAGAAAGCAGTAATCAGGCATGTCTGCCAGATATTGTAAATAGAGAAGGTAACAGATGGCATGACCACAATCAAAAAAATAGGTAAAACGGGCTTGATAATGATGATGTATGCATGCTGTGTCATAGAGATGTCAGTATCTAGTGATATGTGGACATAACAAATCATTGTTATTATGTGGTAATCTTCTTCTTCTTCCAGATTTTCCTGGTTAGTGGTCACCACAGTGGATCACCTGTCCGCACATGATTGGCAGTAAAGTTTTACAGTGTTGAGTTGCCAGCCCGGCACCCAACCTTCCACGGAAGGCACACACATATACACACACACACACACACACACACACACACACACACACACACACACACACACACACACACACACACACACACACACTCACTCACACCTAGGGCCAATTTAGAGTGTCCAATTCACCTACAGCATGTCTTTGGGATGTGGGAGGAAACTGAAGCACTCAGAGGAAACCCATGTGACCACAGGGAGGACATGCAGACTCCACACAGAAGGCACCCCAGCCGAAGATTGAACAAGACAACTTCTTGCTGTGAGGTGACAATGCTAACCGCTGCACCACTGTGGCCACCCACTGTCATTATGTGGTGATAAGGGTGCATAATGAGTCACAGAGATGCTACTATGTATCACCATGTATGCCCCATGTTACAGGGATGTCAATATATGGTGATGCATGTGTTCTGTGTCATAGTGGTGTCACTATGTGTTAATGTGTGTGTGTTGTATGTCATAGGTGGTAATGGGCGCATTCTATGTCATTGGTATGTCTATATTCTGTGTCATTGGTATGTCATTATGTATTGATAAAGGTGCATGATGAGTTACAGAGGTGCCAGTATGTATCACTGTGTGCACCCCATGCCACAGGGATGTCAATATGTGGTAATGCATGTGTTCTGTGTCACAGAGGTGTCACTATGTGGTAACATGTGTGTTCTGTGTCATAAGTGGTGAGTATATGGTAACATGTTGTGTGTCATTGTTATGTCAGTGTGTGGTGATGTTTGTGTTCTATGTCACTGGTATGTCATTATGTGGTGACATTTGTGTTCCCTCTGTCATTGGTGGTAATGAGTGCATTCTGTGTCATTGGTATGTCAGTATGTTGCGGACATGTATTTTGTGTCATTGGTGTGTCAATATGTGGTGACGTGTTCTGTATCATAGGGTTGTCAGTATGTGCTGTGCTTGATCATGTACAGTAAAACTCAAGGAAGGACAAGTTTAATGAGAATTCTAATGAAGCAACGTGGCAGGTGCATACCACTGTTCACATTTTTACATATCACAAAGGAAGCAACCATAGGAGCTGATTTTTTTCTTCTTTAGAGTTGGTGATTATTGACTCTATGATTCATTGGGGTAATGACATAATATAAGAGTTGTCTATTGAACGTTGGCATGGATTTGGCTTTGAAAGTTGAGGAGGGAGTTTTCTCTGGGCCTAGTCTCAAGTGTCATCTTTTGGTTTTGTTTAGATAGGACAGCTACTTTGGCAGCTGTGTTGAAAAGCCCTTTTTATTTCAGTGCTTGCTTTGAATGGTTGTATGTTTCTTCTAAGAAGGTTTAGTTTTACAAACAAGTATAATCTGAGTTTATTTGTTATGTTTGAAAGGGGATAGTCAAGTAAATAAAAGTTAGATAATACATATTTCTCTGATCTCCTCTTAGGCTCTTTTCTTGGGTACACTGCTAAAGTGTATTCCAGTTTTTAAATAATCTAAGGTAGCTATAGTTACTCAGATTAGTCAGAATCAGCAGGCTTTTCTACCTTTAATATGCACCCTGTAAGGAAGCCTAAAACTCTTGCACATAATTCTGGTAATGTGTTTCTGTTGTGGGAGTGATGAGAGGGATTGCTGTTTGTGAGAGTGTTTGGGATAGTATTTCTCAGTGGAACTTGTTATGATTTGTTGACAATTACTGGAAACTTTTTGAACAATGTGACAGTCCCTTTATCTGAGGGCAGCTATATAAGTAGTTGTTGGACTGTGTTCTTCTTGTTTTGTTTCTGATGTTTAATAGCAACCATTTCGCATTTTTTGCTCAGCTGATATTAATAACTTTAGAAAAACCTAATAAAGAGGAGGGAAATTATTTTCTTCTTTCAAAAAAAGAAAGAAATTAACCTGGATTCTATTAAAACATCCAAATATCATCACATGGCAGCTTGTAGTATTATCTAGATGAAGTTACAAGGTGCTTGCCTTCTCCTGTCATCTTTCTGGAGACAGAAGAGAAATTGTGATGTGTTCCTAAGGATGATAACCACAGAGTTCAAAACTGATGCTAAGGGGTGTATGACTGTAGCAACGGGTTGCTTAGAAGGTATGAAACTCAGTTTGGCCTCTGTTTACATTCTGTCAAGATCTAATCCAAGGAAATAATTTTCACACATTTATTTTCAGATTTGTAGGTTGACATTTTAGTTGGAGCTCCTGGGCCCTTATATTCAGATGTGACCTTTACAGGTAAACACTATTTGGAAAGTTAAACATTTGATGGAGCATGCAAACATGGCTTACTGGGGAAAGCATCCCATGCTCAGTGTACACTACGATACCCATAATCCCTGTTTCTACAAAATCTCTAACAGAACTAATAGGGTCTTACATCTTACTGCTCCTCATTTTGGGTGAATACAGTTTAGAGCTTTGAGGTAAGACAAGCAATACTCTCAGATATTTTGCAATGTTGTCTCCTCAGTAAGCCACACCTTCCATAGTTTATTGTTACATTTTTCAAGAAATATAAATCTGTCATTCAAGAAAACATTCTAGCTGGAAACAACTACATGAAATACATATAACTTCCTCTGAAAACTCAGAAACCCAGTTTAAGGAAACCTTTGGAATTAACAAAATATTTTGGATACTACGTGAATATTGCTTATATAACAAGAAATGTAGTCACTTCTCACATGGTATAAACCAAGTATTTTATATTTTCAAAAATATAATCAACAACAATTATAGTCTAAAGAACACCTTTTTCATTACATTTACCATAGTTTATACACCAGATTGACTAGATACCTTCAATATTAATAAGATGTGGAATCTTAAAGAAAATAATCTAAAGTTCTGGCACCAGTTTATAGACAATAAGAACATCCAACCAATGAACTTTCTCTTAGTCAGATATAATGTCTGTCAAGATAATTGGCTCTGTATTTAATCTTTAAGACAGTTTGTTGAAAATAAAGTGAGCGTGTCAATAAATCTGGAAAGTGATATTATACCAAGACTGATACAACTATTCATATGGTGTAGTTCGATGAACATTGAAAATAAATTAAGCATATCACCTGTAAATAAAATCCTATGAGAAGACTTGATTACTTTTGACCAAGCTTTTTGGAATTACTCCATAAAGATTAATGGTGAACCTTTATCTAACGATAATAAGAAACAGTTATTAAATAAAATAAAACACACATCATCATCTTTAAATTGGAGACTATATACCTGAAGATTTATTCATAGAAGCTTTTACACTCCACACAGAATTGACCTTATAACCAAGAGCAATGAAAGCAAATGCTGGAGGTGTGGTGATATTCTTGAAGCAATCTGGGTTCATATGTTCATTGAATTTAGAACTCTCACAATACTGGAGTGATTTTAAACATTTCGCAAAAGTACTGTGGTCTGATAACTGTCAAATGACTAGCTCTTTGATATTATTCAATGTTCCTACCCCAAGTGTAATTCCTAGACATCAATTACCTGTTCTTTGGTTAAGGGTGGCCATGGTGGTGCAGTGGTTAGCATTGTCGCCTCACAGCAAGAGGTTATCCGGTTCGATCCTTGACTGGGGTGCCTTCTGTGCGAAGTCTGTATGTCCTCCCTGTGGTCACATGGGTTTCTTCTGGGTGCTCCGGTTTCCTCCCAAAGACATGCAGTAGGTGGGTTGGACACTCTAAATTGGCCCTAGTTGTGAGTGTGTGTGTGCCTTCTGTGAAAGATTGGGTGCCAGGCTGGCAACTCAACACTGTAAAACTCCACTGCAAATCATGAGCGGACAGGTGATCCGCTGTGGCGACCCCTAACCGGGAAAAGCCGAAAGAAGAAGTCACCTGTTCTTTGGTTAATTCTAGCTATTGCTCGAAAAATAATTACATTGAACTGGAAAAATAAGCAAGATCTTATGTTTACTGAGTTAATTTCAATAGCAAAATCTGTATGTAAAAAAGAAATGCAAACTATTTATCAGAGATCATCAAATGTAACACAGAAAAAACTAGCTTGCCAAAAACTGGAGAGATTGTTAGATAAATATTGATTACCTTTCTTGGATAAAACAAATATTTATTATGGATGTTTGTATATAGTGTAAATAGTTATTTAAAGGGATGACTGTACCACCTGTTATCTGTAGACATAGCAACATACATCCACAGACAGACAAGAAAAGAGAATGTAAATACCGAATGCATATAAAAAGTGTAAGACTGAGATAATTGACTGAAAAACTCCAGTTTGGAATAGGGGCATAGATTCCTACGTTTTTACTAAGCATAGAAGTAAAGGAGGCCATTGAGAAGTTAAGCCACATCTTTCATTATTGGTAGGAGACTAACAATGTCTCCTCTACATACATCTGGTGAAAACTTGCATTCACCCATCCAGTCAACCAGAATGATTTTAATAGCTAAGGACAGCCTATTCTATAAATAAATATATCTTTGGCTGAGTGTCTCATCAAACATCGAATGCTCACAAGAGTAAAGAACAATCCTTTTATAGCGAATCTAAAATCACTGAAAATGACAACAAATTAAACTATTCTTCTTTGCAGCCGGCAAGGCCCACGCACACCCACTCCCCCTGCTAATTATTTATACTGACACTGAGATTATGAAGACAAATTCCCTGACTCCATTTCACCATGCTCTCATATAGGTTCATAGGTTCATAGGTAGGTATTAGGCGATTGGCCCTAGGGCCTATACAAGCCTTGCCAAAGGTACCCTGGCTTTCGCCACCCAAGAAAATTATTTTCCTGTGCCACTGTCGAGCAGAGCCACAGAAGTTATCCCCAGGGTGAATTTCCTAAGAGGCTTCAGGTAAAATCTCCATTCAAAACAACTTTTGGTCATGTGAGCATTTGTTCTTATTTACAGTTTCAAAAATATTCACTCATATTAGCATTTCTTGTGTTGACCTACAACCATTAGTACAGGTATCTGTCATGCCAGCTGGTGTTTGCTTTACCACTGCTTTTATTTAAGGGAAGAAGTTCAAAGAGTTATGGGTTGCTCATAGCATGGACGGCTAAGAAAACATCATGTATCAGGAGTCCATATGACACAGTATAGGAGCAGGGCATTTAGCCCATCAGAGTACCTAATGGTACTCAGCACTCCAATTGTGCTTCCATTGGGCCACTAGGATTTCCAGCTTCCATTGTCTAATTTCTGCACTCATGGGTAAATACTGCAATTCTTGCACCCCCACCATTCACTATTGCTGAAATATAAAAAACTGAAGAGGTTTTAAGACAAATATTATCTTATTAACCTCTTTTGGTGGTATTCACAAATATGATGTATTTTAGAGCTCTGCACCACTTGTAATATTCATGACAAAGTTTCACGAGAAAACTTTGAGGTCTGTCATGTTGGTGTGGAAGTTTAGTGAGATACATGCCAAAGGCTGCCTTATATTCAGTGACAGGCCTAATACGGGAGACTTCTTTGGACATTAACAAAATAGAATGAAGGATACACTGTGCAATTTAAAAGGATTTTCTAACCACCACAGAGCAGTGGTGATGAAAGGAGTGTTTGTTATCAACATATGCACCAAAATCCCTGATAACTGTTTCAGATTTAAGAGGAATTCTATCTATATGATAAGCAGTGATGGTAGATTTCCAAAAATGTAAGCCCATGATTAATACGTCAACCATTTCTTTGGTCCAGCACATGCTGGGGAATTTATGTAGAAGAGTGGGATTTGATAACTGCCCCCGATCTGCAATCTTCAGCAAATCTGGTTAGCCATAGTACCTTAATATTGGCTTTTATGTCGCAGAAATATATACCAAATGGTGGGCACAACAGAGTCCTGAGTTGGGTCTGTGGTAGTTATGATAGTCTGGGGGATGTTATTCCATATTTTGGAGATAAAGTTAGACCAAATCTCCACAACAGAATGAGAGAAGAGTAAACCTGTCTGGTGGACATCTGCAATAAATAAACTCTATTATAAAAGGAAAATATTGCTGTCCAGGACCAAGAAGGAGCAGGTGCTTAACTGCAAGTAATCTCTCCTTAGCCTGAACAAGCAAATTAGACCACTAGTGAAATCCTCCAAAGAAAACTTCGAGTATAAACTGGCCACATCTACTAAAGACAATCATAAGGCCTTCTTCACATATGTCCGCAGTCTCAAAGGAAGCACTCAGATCTGCTCAGAACTGGTAGTCAAGAACACCACATACAAAAATTCCGTAGCTATAGACTACCTACTGGCAGATAGGTTCAGTGAAAACTTCACCCATCTGCCCCCCAATCAGTAAATCAGGACATCCACAGCACTTACCCCCTCTCCTTATCACTAGGGAGCAAGTCATCACTGCCCTCTCAAAGACAAAAAAATTACAGCCTCCATGGGACCTGATAACATCCCAGGCTGCATCCTAAATCAACTCAGGTAGGAACAGCCAGTACCATTAGGCACCCTATTCAACCAAAACCTGAGTACCAGCTTCATCCCTCTGAAGTGGAGGACAGCCACTGTCATCCTTTTGCACAAAGGTGAATTCTCCACCGATTCAAGAAATTATAGACCCATCAGCCTAACTAGCCTGATCAGGAAGGCCATGGAGCAGATTAAGATGGACCTCATTAACAAGGACACTGACATCCTCCAAACACTCGATGCCATAAAGTTTAGTTTCATCAAGGGGAGGTCATGCCTGTTAAATTTCGCCAACTTCTTTGAGACAGTCACCAAAGCCATGGATGAGGGAAAGACGGTGTCCACCGCCTACCTTGGCCTGGCCAAAGCCTTTGATACTATTCCCCACTCAGGTATAAGAGATAAACTCCCTCAACTTGGCATCAATCCAGATGTTACCAGTTGGGTAGCAATCTGTCTCACTGATAGAACCCAACTAGTCAAAATAGGGGAAGCCACCACAAGCAGTAGGTCTGTAACAAGTGCTGCACCCCAGGGATCGCTTCTGGTACCTCTATTGTTTGGGATATACTTTTCTGAGGTCTAGGCCAAAACCTGTGGGCTATGGCTGACCAAGTTTGTAGATGACTGCAAGCTGGGTGCTGTCATCAATTCCCCAAGACATATGGAAATGTTCCAAGAGGGTCTCACCCAAACAAATGACTAGTTCCAGAAACATGGTCTCAAACTGAATGCCAAAAAATGCATCATCATCCCCTTTGGGGAGAGTGACATCCTTACAGATTATCACAGTAATGACGAGGTCTTAAGCATGCAATCAGTTGTGAGGGGTTTGGGCACCCAGGTTGATAGCAAACTGACTTTTGACCACCATATTGCTTCTATTGTAAGGAAAGCTTTCTACATGGCCCACCTCATTAGTAAGGGTATCTCATTCAGGGACAAGGTTGTCATAACATCTATGCATTCTTCCCTTATAAGACCCATTATTGAGTACAATGCCGCTTTCAGCATGTACCTCACAAACCATATGCAACAGCTGGAAACACAACAGAGGATCCTCACCAGAAGAATCTGGGGCCTTAAACATCTACCCTATACAGAAAGTCAAAAGGCCCTGTCCCTCTAATCAGTCTCATACAGACTCCTCAAAGGTGACCTCTGTCTGGCATATAAGGCAATCTTAGCCCCCACCTTGATGGCTCTGCTGCATATCCATAAGTCAAGCTCCACTCAAGTAAACTGCATGTGTGACCTCAACCTGGTCTGTGACATCTTTGTGTCCTATAGACTCCTCCTTCTACAGAACAGACTCCCTCTCCACATCAGGCAGAGTACCTCATTAACCCTTTTTAAGAGCAACATATATAACTGGATGGGGAACAGAAAACACAGCCCTGGGGTGCCACCTGTGTCCCTGCTGGAAAGGGGCATCAGGTGCTGACTTGTCAGAACATGGGCTAAATTCTTGGCTAGACTCGTAAGGTCCTCATGGCCAATAGCCTAGTAACTTCCTATGAACCTATGAATTCTGTCAGGCAGCCAGTTACCACCCAGTAAAGTTTGTATGGGTTAATGTTTGTCTGTCAATAATACCAGCATGAGGGACTGCCTGACAGGCCTTAGCAATGTCCACATAAGCTGTGCGAACAGCATTCCTCTTATTCATACCCTCAAGAACCCTTTTCAAAGTACTCAAGCAGGCTAAGCTAGCATGATTTTTTTCTACAAAGTTGAATTGCTGTGTGACTAGGGATATACGGTCACATAAACCCCTGTATATTGGTTAAGCTATAATACTTTCCCCAGCCTTACTGATACTACTAGAGAGATTAATAGGCCTGTAATTCCCAGGGTCAGTGAAAGGACTACCATTAATGCAAGAGTGTTAAAACAGCCATTCTGCACATGATGGGGAAGTCATGTTATACTACTAATTTCAGAGACAAAGAAATGTAAAAGAAACAAAATAAAAACATTAAAATATGTAACTTACTTAAAAAGGACATGTATGTTTAAAATTATTAATCTACAAAATGTAACAACAGATATTAACAATAAAGAGAGTCTGAGTGAAGCTATAGGAGCAATAATCAATGGAAGGTATGTGCTCACTTCAGTAATTCTGCTGTTGTGTTTTCATTAGGGTGCTAGAATTCCCGGAGTCAGGCAGTCTATTTCCTGCACTCATGGATAAATACTGCACACATACCGCTCAACCACATAGCACAAAAAATCTGAACAAAGCCAAAATAATGAGGGAACAAAGCCCCAGAAATAGGAACAAATTTTAAATATTGCGTTTATAAGCTTAGAAGGTTGTTAAAATAAAAGGCCTTGTGTACCAAACATTTTCTGAAGCATATTAACTCTAAATCTCGAGTACCTGTCATTATTTAATGAATTCAGTCCTCACCTATTTGCCACAAAAATGTAGAAAACCACAAATTTAGGAGGAGCAGACCAAAAATATGAGGCAAAAATTTTCACATTCTGTGAAAATCAGGACAGTTGAGTGGTATGATTGCAGATCCTGCACTCCCCGCCATTTAAGTTCAGTGAATTATAGCACATGGAATAGTGTTTAAGATAAATATCAGTTTATTAAACTCTCAAGGTGGTATCCACAGACATGGCTAAAAATCAAGTAGGGGATGGATCAAGCTAGAAAATGCATACAGGAACCATGCAGCATTCACAAAATTCATACCTCCAGACATGGAATAAATATTTCAATGTGGTCAGGCAGCTTTAGCTCTGATTCACGAAGCATGACCCTGTTGCATATGTGCCTTGGATACAGGCTGAAAACAATGGTGTGTAAATGCAGACAAGCTTCACCAAGACAATAAATCAAAGCCCTGATCATAACGTGAAGCTGATCAATAAGTATAGCTTATCTGAGTGACATCATAAGCATGTCATAAAAATGGCTGAAACCTTACATAATGCTATAGTGAAACTGCAAAATACTACAGTGCAAATCCAGTGCTTACTTCAGCAAATTACTGCATGACGTGAACGCACACACACACACACACACACACACACACACACACACACACACACACACACACACACACACACACACACACACACACACACACACACACACACACACACACACACACACACACACACACACACACACACACACACACACACACACACACACACACACACACACACACACACACACACACACACACACACACACACACACACACACATATACACATGCATGCACGCACACACACGTGCACACGCATATATGTACACACAGGCACACACGTGCACACACACGCACACACACACGCACACACACACATACACACACACACACACACACACACACACACACACACACACACACACACACACACACACACACAGACACACATGCACACACACAAAACTCAATAAGAAGTAAATCTCCTAGCAGTGGGAGTAAACATAGCACCAGATAAGCAAATTTAAATGAATGTAAATCAAATATCCTACATAATCATGCTCAATGAACCAAAGACTTCTGTGAATCTTTCATGGTTATGACTATGGATGAAAAGGGAGAAAGATGTGCAGCCGTCACATGGTACCATAACAAATAAGAAACACAGCAGTAACTTTAAGAGTGCTGCTCCGTGTGCTATAGAAAAGTAGTATGGGGAACACCCCTGGGCTAGTGCATGCATACGTACATTACTCATGTGAGCTAATCCTAATTCTAATCCTATGCTACCCCTGCCCTAGGCATGATTTATTTATTTACTTATTCAGACTCTGATTACAACAATAGTGCAACTGGGCAGAGCCAGTTTGCAGCAGTGGCCCGGGGAGAAAAGCTCCAAAGGCATTTACAAGTTATGTGTGTTTCATAACTTGCTAACATCTGAGAAGATTACATTAAATTACAAAGACAAGAATATGACAATGTTTATACAATTAGTTAAATGAAGTAAATGAAAGTGTATAATCAGAACATTAAACAGGCTAGGAGAATTGTGTCTGACAACAGATAAATGAGCGACCGAGTTAGTAGGAGTATGAAATAAAATAGTATAAATAAGGATGCCGTGAAGTGAACGGGAGTTGAGTGGGACAGAGAAGAAGAAAAGGGGAGGAAGATTGGATAAGATAAGAAGAATAGAGGAAAGGGAAGAATTTAGTGGGAGAGGAGAGAAGTGTGGGAATGAGAGTGATTAGGTGAGAGGACGTGCAAGTTGGTATATGCTAGGAGTAAAATGACGGTGTGAGAAAGTAAGAAGCAGTAAAGAGAAGAGCAGCTGATAGTTAAGTAGTAGTGAAAGAAGGGGGGGCAGCGGGATAGTAGGATATGAATGCAGGAGATATGAAGGTTGAAAGGTACAGAAAGTAGGTGTATGGCGTGACAGCCAAGGGAATACAATTTAACCAGGATCAGTACATTGGCAAAGCAGGTTTCAACTGAGGAAATCCATTAGGAGCTATTTAAAGTGAATTGGGTCTGTGGTAGTTATGGTGGTCTGGAGAATGTTATCCATATTTTGGAGGTAAAGTTATAGACATAATCATGAGTAGTATTGTTGGATTTGGAGACCTGTAATAGAGATTTATTCAAAGACCAGAACAGTCAAGTGTTGGAATAAGGTTGGAGGATTGGATGAAGAGTCTTTTAGGATGATTTACAAGTTTATCTGCAGGAGTGAGAAGAGTGTAGGTTAAATAATGTGGCAGTTCTAGATAGTAGAGTTGATGTAAGGCAGAACAGTAGTATGACCTATATAGGGAGTTGTAGCGAACCATGCTATTTTATTATAGCAGAATTCGAGCTTGGCTTGATTGGTTTACTTTAGTGAAGATGAGAGAGGCATATAACAGGGTAGAGAGAAGACTTGTTCTGGCAATAGCCTATCTTGCGGTGCCAGTAAGGAAGGATTTGAGTCTATTTAATGACACAAGTTTTATATATGTCTTTTTGATGGCAGGAGTCAAGTGTTTGTTGAATTTCAGGTTATTATCAATTTGAACACATAATAGTTTAGTTTGGGTACAGGTGTAATTATGGAGTTGTTGGTGGAATAGATTTGGAATGGAGATGGCAGATCTCATTGCTTACTGGGGTGAAACAGCATCAGCTTTGTTTGATGATGCTACTAAAACACTTTTCCTAACAGGATAACACTTAATGTTGGTTTTGTAGCTAGTTTTATTGGTATAGTGCTTTTAAGTGAGAGAGTAGTATTTATTATTTTGTGATTTGCTCTTAGTGGTAGATCAGTGATTTGAAAAGTAGAAATCTAAAATAACATTCTCTACTAGACCCCTAAATCAAATACTGAAACCCGAGTAATTCTGTTGTAAAAGAAGATTTTGTACAAAGCAAGCCTGTGATGCTCTCTTTTGAGTCTTCAACTATTCATGATAGAGTGATATATACACACACACACACACACACACACACACACACACACACACACACACACACACACACACACACACACACACACACACACACACACATAGATATACACATGTATATAGATATATAAAATAGATAAATATATAGAAATAGATATATCAATATGGTTTACCTACTCTTGGTGGAGTATAGCTAAAATTGACCAGATGGTGATAGTCAGCAGTTAATTTACTTTTATTTATTGGGAGAGTCCAACTAGGAACAAAGCCAATTTTCAGTGGAGTCCTGGGGAGAAACACTCCAGACGCATGTTTTTGTAAAGTGGGAGGAAACCAGAGCACCCAGGGGAAACCCACACAAATGCAGGGAGGACATGCAAACATCACACAGAAGGCACCCCAGCCAAGAATCAAACTGTAGAACCTCTTGTTGTGAGGTGATAACACAACCGCTGCACCATAGTGCCATCCTGTGAGAATGGACAATTCCTGGAGTTGGAAAATATGTCCTTTTATTATTGAGTATTGTGCAGGCAGGCAGTGTGTGTGTGTGTGTGTGTGTGTGTGTGTGTGTGTGTGTGTGTGTGTGTGTATATATGTATATATATATATATATATATATATATATATATATATATATATATATATATATATATATATATATATATATATATATATATATATATATATATATATATATATATATATATTATATATATATATATATATAAATGTGTGTATCTATCTATATATATATATATATATATATATATATATATATAGAGAGAGAGAGAGAGATAGATAATATTAGCTTAGGGGATATAAGCAGGACACAGCCCCAGTATCAAGGGTGCTGGAAAAAAACACTGTTTTTTAAGTCTGCTTGCCCTGATGAGTGTGTGTGTTTTTGTGAGTGTGTGCATTTGCACGTGCACGTGCGTGCATGTGCATGTGTGTGCGCGCGCGCGTGTGCATGTGCGTGTGTGTGTGTGTGCGTGAGTGTGTGTGTGTGTGTGTGTGTGCGTGTGCGTGCGTGTGCATGTGTGTGTGTGTCTGCATGCACATGTGCAAGTCACTGTTAGTATCAAGAACTAATTTACTGCTTTGCATCCCAAACAGAGCCTGTAGCTCCCAGTAACGATGAACTAGATAAGAAGATGCAACAAGAATGAATCAATGAACATTTGGATGACAAAACACGGAAAAAATGAAAAACACTCACTGAAGACTGCAGAGGCTTCAGCACCTTGTGCATTATTGATGG
The DNA here is from genome assembly GCF_019279795.1 of Protopterus annectens. Lineage (NCBI taxonomy): Eukaryota > Metazoa > Chordata > Ceratodontiformes > Protopteridae > Protopterus > Protopterus annectens. The sequence goes on along the minus strand of NC_056732.1, from coordinate 1,756,327,795 downwards.
AGTCTGTAAACACACAAAGAAATAAGATTTAATCCTCAAAAAATAAAACAGAGTCAACAATGGTGTAATATGTATACTGTCCGTGCATTCATCTCTTACAAAATATCAGTTAGGAAATTTAGGCCAAGCATTGAAATGATCCATTTCAAGTAAAAGAGGCAACATCTAGATTCAAGAATGTCAACTAACCAGTAACAGTGACTCTGCCAGACTTCTAACAACAAATACTAAATCCATATCCAATCTGCTATCTGTAAGGAGAGTCAAGCTTTTCCTTCTGCATCTGACCATGAATCATCTTTGTCTGTATCAAGAGGTACAAAAGCAGCCTTCTCTACTTGAGCCTTACATACAAATACTGAAACCACAGTAGTTTTGTTCGAAAGAAGAAGATGTTCAGACAAAGCTTTGGATATTCTTGTACAGCCCTGGTAAATAACTTTACTTCCCCCACCCTACTTCTGAAGGATCCTGGCTCAAGGTTCTACTAAGTGTAGCCAACTACCACTTGTTTTATGCAACAGGAGAAGTGCATCCCTCAGCAAGGCAAGAGTCTTGCACCCATTCCTTTCCTCCTTGGGAAGCCCTCTTGACCCATCAATTAAATCTATATCTAGACATACATGCATTGACATGCATGGGAACATCGGGCTGGTCAACAGAGCAGAGGTTAACATTGCTGCCTCAGATTCATCGCTGTTTAATGTGGACTCCAGCATAATTCTGACCAACCCAATTACTGACACACTTTCATGAGAAGCGTGAGCTTGTTTGGACAAACTTCACTCAAAGCTCCCAAATGTGAGTCTTTCATCTCTCTGCCCCAAAACCCAACAGCTCTGAGACAAGTAAGTCATTGAATTTGGTCATATTTCTAAATAAAGATATTCTTTCAGGATAATGTTAGAGACAGCATCACTGAAATAACAACAGAAAACAGAAACAAGTCAATACCTAGCCTAAAGAAATGTACCATATGCAGTCTCAGTATTCCTTTCTCAAATGCATTTAACAAGAAATTCAAATAAGAAACATCCATTAAATTCAATAAAAAACACTTCAACATCTTTATATTGGAGACTATATGCCTGGAGATTTATTCCTAGAAGTCTTTACACTCCACACAGAATTGACCTTATAATCAAGATTAATGAAAGCAAATGCTGGAGGTGTGGTGATATTCTTGAAGCCAACTGGGTTCATATGTTCATCGAATGTAGAACTCACACAATACTGGAGTGATTTTAAACATTTCGCAAAAGCCCTGTGGTCTGATAACTGTCAAATTACTAGCTCTTTGATATTATTCAATGTCCCTACCCCAAGTGTAATTCCTAGACATCAGTTACCTGTTCTTTGGTTAATTCTAGCTATTGCTCGAAAAATAATTACATTGAACTGGAAAAATAAGAATAAGCAAGATCTTATGTTTATTGAGTTTATTTCAATAGCAAAATCTGTATGTAAAAAAGAAATGCACACTATTAATCAGAGATCATCAAATGTAACCCAGAAAAGACTAGCTTGCCAAAAATTGGAGAGATCGTTAGATAAATATTGATTACCTTTCTTGGATAAAACAAATGTTTATCATGGATGTTTGTATATAGTGTAAATAGTTATTGTATCTTATATTGTTTATTTTTAATACTTTAAGTCCATGTTTATTAACAAAATTTAATACAAACGTTTTTGGAAAAAAAAAACATTGTGAAGACACAAGGGCTAAGCAGCAGAGAGCTTAATCTTAAAGAATCACTCAAAGAGCAGCTAATAAATAGCAAATAAGGTCATAAGGTCATCAGTAAATCTGACACAAATCCAGCAGTGCTGATATTTTCATGTCTGACTGAGATTAAGGTAATGTAGGTTATTCCCGTTGTTGATGAAAGGCAGTTAGCACACCTATGGGCAATATGAGAATCCATTTAGGTGTAGCTTTTCAAAGTATATGCCACCATAAAAAGGGCCAAAGCAGCCCTTTCCTGACTCTGGCTTTATCTCTACACAAGTGATATACTAGACCCAGAAAGGGAGTGTAAACTAAATCAAACAGTGTGAGCAGAGTCATCATCATCATCTCCTATTGGCTTATCCTAGTTAGGGGTCGCCACAGCAGAACAACGATCCAGAGAGCGATTGGCAGTGGAGATTTATAGTGTCAAGTTGCCTGCCAGCACCCAACATTTCATAGAAGGTACACACACAAACACAGACATAGGGCCAATTTAGACTGTCCAATACACCTACAGCATGACTTTGGGATGTGGGAGGAAACCAGAGCACCCAGAGGAAACCCATATGACCACAATGAGGACATACAGACTCAGCACAGATTATTGAAAAGAAATGTATTTGTTCTACTGAAATGGAAAGAAAATGTTAACAGTTATTTAAGAACTACTGAGAGAAGACTCCTGCTGGAAGTTACCTAACAGTCTCAAAGTCTTTTATCCTTACACACTGTAAAAGTTATTGGCTATGGCAGGGACAAAACTAGGATATGAGGCAGCCATCTTCAAAAGATTACTAGTCTTAACACTCTTTAAAGGGGTGACTGTACCACCTGTTATTTGTAGACATAGCAACATACATCCACAGGCAGACAAGGAAAGAGAATGTAAATACTGAATGCATATAAAAAGTATAAGACTGAGATTATTGACTGAAAAACTGCAATTTGGAATAGGTGCATAGATTCCTCGGTTTTTACTAAGCTTAGAAGTAAAGGAGACCATTGAGAAGTTAAGCCACATCTTTCATTATTGGTAGGAGACTAACAATGTCTCCTCTACATACATCTGGTGAAAACTTACATTCACCTATCCAGTCAGCCAGAATGATTTTAATACCTAAGGACAACATATTCTATAAATAAATATATGTTTGGCTGAGTGTCTCATCAAACATCGAACGCTCACAAGAGTGAAGAATAATCCTTTTATAGCGAATCTAAAATGACTGAAAATGACAACAAACTAAACTATTCTTCCTTGTAGCAGGCAAGGCCCATGCACACCCACACCCCCAGCTAATTATTTATACTGACTCTGCGATTATACAATACAGGTATGAAGACAAATTCCCTAACTCCATTTCACCATGGTCTCATATAAGAGGCTTCAGGTAAAATCTCCATTCAAAACAACTTTCAGTCATGTGAGCATTTGCTCTTATTTACAGTTTCAAAAAGTATTCACTCATATTAGCATTTCCTGTGCTGACGTACAACCATTAGTACAGGTATCTGCCATGCCAGCTGGTGTTTGCTTTACCACTGTTTTTATTTAAGTGAAGAAGTTCAAAGAGTTATGGGTTGCTCATAGCGTGGAAGTCTAAGAAAACATCATGTATCAGGAGTCCATATGACACAGTATAGAGGAGCAGGGCTTTTAGTCCATCAGACTACCTAATGATACTCAACACTCCAATTGTGCTTCCATTGGGCCACTAGGATTTCCAGCTTCCATTGTCTAATTCCTACACTCATGGGTAAATACTGCAATTCTTACACTCCCACCATTCACTATTGCTGAAATATAAAACACTGAAGAGGTTTTATGACAAATATTACTTTATTAACCTCTTTTGGTGGTATTCACAAATATGATGCATTTTAGAGCCCTACACCACTCGTAATATTCATGACAAAGTTTCACGGGGAAACTTTGAGGTCTGTCATGTTGGTGTGGAAGTTTAATGAGATACATGCCAAAGGCTGCCTTATATTCAGTGAAGGCCTAATAGGAGAGACTTCTTTGGACATTAGCAAAATAGAATGAAGGATACATTGTGCAATGTAAAAGGATTTTCTAACCACCATAGAGCAGTGGTAATGAAAGGAGTGTCTGTTATCAACATATGCACCAAAATCCCTGATAACTGTTTCAGATTTAAGAGGAATTCTATCTATATGATAAGCAGTGATGACAGATTTCCAAAAATGTAAGCTCATGATTAATACATCAACCATTTGTTTGGTCCAGCACATGCTGGGGAATTTATGTGGGAGAGTGGGATTTGATAACTGTCCCCCATCTGCAATCTTCAGCAAATCTGGTTAGCCATAGTACCTTAATATTAGCTTTTATGTCGCAGAAATATATACCAACTGGTGGACACAACAGAGTCCTGAATTGGGTTTGTGGTAGTTATGATAGTCTGGGGGGATGTTATTCCATATTTTGGAGATAAAGTTAGACCAAATCCCTCCAACAGTATGAGAGAAGAGTAAACCTGTCTGGTGGGCATCTGCTATAAATAAACTCTATAGTAAAAGGAAGAAATTGTTGTCCAGGACCAAGAAGGAGCAAGTGTTTAATTGCAAGCAATCTCTCCTTAAACTGAACAAGCAAATTAGACCACTAGTGAAATCTTCCAAAGCAAACTTCGAGTACAAACTGGCCACATCTACTAAAGACAATCATAAGGCCTTCTTCACATATGCCCGCAGTCTCAAAGGAAGCACTCAGATCTGTTCAGAACTGATAGTCATGGACACCACATACAAAAATGACATAGCTATAGGCTACCTGTTGGCAGATAGGTTCAGTGAAAACTTCACCCCTCTGTCCCCCCAATCAGTAAATCTGGACATCCACAACACCTACCCCCTCTCCTTAATACTAGGGAGCAAGTCATCACTGCCCTCTCAAAGACAAAAAAATTACAGCCTCCATGGGACCTGGATAACATCCAAGGCTGCATCCTAAATCAACTCAGGTAGGAACATCCAGCACCATTAGGCACTCTATTCAACCAAAACCTGAGTACCAGCTTCATCCCTGCCAAGTGGAGGACAGCCACAGTCATCCCTTTGCACAAAGGTTAAGTCTCCACCGATATAAGACATTATAGACCCATCAGCTTAACTAGCCTGATCTGCAAGGCCATGGAGAAGATTAACATGGACCTCATCAACAAGGACACTGACAACCTCCAAACACTCAATGTCATAAAGTTTGGTTTCATCAGGGGGAGGTCATGCCTGTTAAATTTCATTGACTTCTTTGAGGCAGTCACCAAAGCCATGGACGAGGGAAAGACGGTGTCCACCGCCTACCTTGGCCTGGCCAAAGCCTTTGATACTATTCCCCACTCAGGCATAAGAGATAAACTGCCTCAACTACGCATCGATCCATATGTTACCAGTTGGGTAGCAATCTGTCTCACTGATAGAACCCAACTAGACAAAATAGGGGAAGCCACCACAAGCAGTAGGTCTGTAACAAGTGCTGTACCCCAGGGATTGATTCTGGCACCTCTGTTGTTTGGGATATACTTTTCTGAGGTCCAGGCCAAAACCTTTGGGCTATGGCTGACCAGGTTTGCAGATGACTGCAAGCTAGGTGCTGTCATCAATTTCCCAAGACATATGGACATCTTCCAAGAGGGTCTCACCCAAACAAATGACTGTTTCCAGAAACATGGCCTCAAACTGAATGCCAAAAAATGCATCATCGTTCCCTTTGGGTAGAGTGACGTCCTCACAGATTATCACAGTAATAACAAGGTCTTGAGCATGCAATCAGTTGTGAGGGGCTTGGGCACCCAGGATGATAGCAAACTGACTTTTGACTACCATATTGCCTTTGTTGTATGGAAAGCTTTCAACATGGCCCACCTCATTGGTAAGGGTATCTCATACAGGGATAAGGTGGTCATAACATCCATGTATTCATCCCTTATAAGACCCATTATTGAGTACAAAGCCCCTTTCGGCATGTACCTTACAAACCATATGCAACAGCCGGAGACACCACAGAGGATCTTCACCAGAAGAATGAAGGGCCTCAAACATCTACCCTACACAGAAAGTCTAAAGGCCCTGTCCCTCTAAGTCTCATACAGACTCCTCAAAGGTGACCTCTGTCTGGCATATAAAGCAATCTTAGCCCCCACCTTGATGGCTCTGCTGCATATCCATAAGTCAAGCTCCACTCAAGTAACCAGCATGCGTGAACTCAACCTGGTCTGTGACATCAGTAACACTTGGTGGAATAGATATGTGTCACATAGACTCCTCCTTCTGCAGAATAGACTCCCTTTCCACATCAAGCAGAGTACCTCATTAACACGTTTTAAGAGCAACATGTATAACTGGATGGGGAACAGGAAACACAGCCCTGGGATGCCACCTGTGTCCCTGCTGGAAAGGGGCATCAGGTGCTGACTTGTTGGAACATGGGCTAAATTCTTGGCTAGGCTGGTAAGGGCCTCATGGCCAATAGCCTAGTAACTTCCTATGATCCTATGAATTCTGTCAGGCAGACAATTACCACCCAATAAAGTTTGTATGGGTTAATGTTTGTCTGTCATTAATACCAGCATGAGGGACAGCCTGAAAGGCCTTAGCAATGTCCACATAAGCTGTGCAAACAGCATTCCTCTTATTCATTCCCTCAGGAACCCTTTTCATACTCAAGCTGGCTAAGCTAGCATGATTTTTTTTTTTTTTACAAAGTTGAACTGCTGTGTGACTAGAGATGTAAGGTCACCTAAATCCCTGTATATTGGTTAAGCTATAATACTTTCCCCAGCCTTACAGATACTACTAGAGAGATTAATAGGCCTGTAATTTCCAGGGTCAGTGAAAGGACTACCATTAATGCAAGAGTTTTAAAACTGCCATTCTGCACACCATGGGAAAGTCATGTTATACTACTAATTTCAGAGACAAAGAAATGTAAAAGAAATAAAATAAAAACATTAAAATATATAACTTACTTAAAAAGGACATGGCATGTTTAAAATTATTAATCTACAAAATGTAACAACAGATATTAACAATACAGAAAGTATGAGTGAAGCTATAGGAACAATAATCAGTGGAAGGTATGTGTTCACTTCAGTAATTCTGCAGTTGAGCTTTCATTAGACTGTTAGAATTCCCTCTGTCAGGCAGTCTAATTCCTGCACTCATGGATAAATACTGCATACATACCTCTCAACCACTTAGTACAAAAGATCTGAACAAAGCCAAAATAATGAGGGGCAAAGCCCCAGAAATAGGAACAAATTTTAAATATTGCGTTTATAAGCTTAGAAGGTTGCTAAAATAAAAGGTCTTGTGTACCATATATTTTCTGAAGCATATTAACTCTGAATCTCGAGTGCGTGTTATTATTTAATGAATTCAGTCCTTACCTATTTGCCACAAAAATGTAGAAAACCACAAATTTATGAGGAACAAACCAAAAATATGAGGCAAAAATGTTGACATTCTGTAAAAATCTGGACAGTTGAGTTGTATGATTACTGATACTGCACTCACCACCATTTAAGTTTGGTGAATTATAGCACGTGGAATAGTGTTTAAGATAAATATCAGTTTATTAAACTCTTAAGATGGTATCCACAAACATGGTTAAAAATCAAGTAGGGGATGGATCAAGCTAGAAAAAGCATACAGGAACCATGCACCATTCACAAAATTCATACCTCCAAATATGGGCTAAATATTTAAATGTGGTCAGGCAGCTTTAGCTCTGATTCACGAAGCATGACCCTGTTGCATATGTGCCTTGGATACAGGCTGAAAACAATGGTGTGCAAATGCAGACAAGCTTCACCAAGACAGTAAATCAAAGCCCTGATCATAGCGTGAAGCTGATCAATAAGTATAGCTTATCTGAGTGACATCACAAGCATGTCATAAAAATGGCTGAAACCTTACATAATGCTATAGTGAAACTCTGCAAAATACTACAGTGCAAACCCAGTGCTTACTTAAACAAATTACTGCATGACGTGGACACACACACACACACACACACACACACACACACACACACACACACACACACACACACACACACACACACACACACACACAAAACTCAATAAGAATTAAATCTCCTAGCATAGCACCAGATAAGCAAATTTAACTAAATGTAAATCAAATATCCTACACAATCATGCCCAATGAACCAAAGGCTTCTGTGAATCTTTCATGGTTATGACTATTGATGAAAAGGGAGAAAGATGTGCAGCCGTCACATGGTACCATAACAAATAAGAAACACAGCAGTAACTTTAAGAGTGCTGCTCTGTGTGCTGTTGAAAAGTAGTATGGGGAACACCCCTGGGCTAGTACATGCATACATACATCACTCATGTGAGCTAACCTTAACTCTAATCCTATGCTACCCCTGCCCTAGGCATGATTTATTTATTTATTTATTTATTTATTCAGACTCTGATTTCTACAACAGTGCAACTGGGCAGAGCCAGTTTGCAGCAGAGGCCCGGGGAGAAAAGCTCCAAAGAC
>NC_056732.1:1756234526-1756314526 GCF_019279795.1 Protopterus annectens | reverse complement strand
TGGTAAATAACTTTACTTCCCCCACCCTACTTCTGAAGGAACCTGGCTCAAGGTTCTACTAACTGTAGCCAACTGCCACTTGTTTTATACAACAGGAGAAGTGTATCCCTCAGCAAGGCAAGAGTCTTGCACCCATTCCTTTCCTCCTTGGGAAGCCCTCTTGACCCATCAATTCCCCCAGCAGCATAAATTATGTGGCATGGAAAGGGTCAGCTTGCTGTTTTTTTTGAATGGCCTAGCCCTAAACTGCCCTTAGACTCACCACAGCCTCCTGGTTAGGGAGCGTAGTTAGCATGATCACACACACACAGACATACACACACACACACACACACACACACACACACACACACACACACACACACACACACACACACACACACACACACACACTTTCTGCAGTACAGCTCAGCATGAAAGTCCCTGATTTACAAGTCAGTGTGGCCATTACAAGTGGGAAATGAATTTGGCCAGCACAAGGTGTTGTTAATGTAATGGGCTTGCAGTCTGATCATCTTCCCTTGTCCTGATGATGGGAGCACTGGAAATGGACATTCAGGCTCATCCACTTTTGTCCAGTACCATAGCTGCCCAGGCCACTGATTGTACCCAAGTTTTCTTGGCTGTATTTTGGGCTTCATCCCCCTACAACAATGGTCTAGATACAATAAATAACCTTTGTTTAAGAATATTGCTAAAAATCACAATATTTTCTCTTGCAAAATGCCAACTGCCAGCCTGGATGGTGGAGAGAGAGTGATAGTTGACATGCACCTATATAGTCATCCATTTATCCAACCGTCCATCCATCCATCCATCCATCCATCCATCCATCCATCCATCCATCCATCCATCCATCCATCCATCCATCCATTTTTGAAACCTGTTGCCATTTAGATCCAGGTTCTTAGGGCAGGAGCTTATCAGCAATCAAGGGCAAAAGGCATGAACCACAAGGGATATCAATCCATTTTATGACACATCCAAACAACCAGCTCAGACTCAGAAGTAAGGACAATGCAGTATTGCCAAACAGTTTGTTTCAGAATGTGTGAGGAAATCATAACTTGCTGAAGAGACCCACAAGACTACAATGTGAATATGCAAAGTCCATAAAGAGGAACCCTAGCCAAAAGTCAAAGCTATGTCTCAGGCCCTGGGAGTTAGGAATGATATCCTCTGCACCCGCTTATATATAATTTTGTTTACCTTAAAAACTTCAAATACATGGAAAGGATACTTGAATATGAATGATCTGTTTTTACTTACACTTGTTTTCTTGTTTGTATCTACAGATAAAGAAGAGAGCAGTATAGAATAGTTGCTTTGCAATAATTTTATAGGGGATAACCAGTATTCCTACAGTTGAACTGCACATGAGCGGGCGCACACACATACACACACACACACACACACACACACACACACACACACACACACACACACACACACACACACACACACACACACGTGTGTGTTTGTGTATAAATTGTATTACATTTAAATAGATAGAGATATAGATTAAATCTATATCTAGACATACATACATTGACATACATGGGAACATTGGGCTGGTCAGCAAAGCAGAGGATAACATTGCTGCCTCAGATTCATCGTTGTTTAATGTGGGCTCCAGCATAATTCTGACCAACCCAATTACTGACACACTTTCATGAGAAGCATGAGCTTGCTTGGGCAAACTTCATTCAAAGTTCCCAAATGTGAGTCTTTCATCTCTCTGCCCCAAAACCCAACAGCTCTGAGACAAGTAAGCCACTGAATTGGGTCATATTTCTAAATAAAGCTCTCCTTTCAGGATAATGTTAGAGATAGCATCACTGAAATAACGACAGAAAACAGAAACAAGTCAATACCTAGCCTAAAGAAATGTGCCATATGAAGTCTCAGTATTCCTTTCTCAAATGCATTTAACAAGAAATGCAAATCACACCCCCACATTAACAATGTTAAGCCATGCTTACATTCTGACACCTTAACTATCAGACGTCAGCATTCTACAACTCAGACGTCAGTATTCTACAACATACCACATTTCCCTGAATTTCTAGAGGTCACTTATTGCATTCAGTTTATTACAAAGGCCCTGGCTACCTCACATGGCTTACACTCCATCAACAAGTCACTCATAATGATGTCTACTGTTCTGTGCTGCAGGTGGTGAAGGATATGTTTTGGAACCATCATGCACAACCTCTATCCCCTCAAACCATGGTAGAGATGGAGTATAGCACCACAATGATGTGGACCCATTAACATTGCTGAGCATGAGTTCAAACATCTAATTGTCCATTTTAGTTTCTTGGGCACATCTAGTTGTGTAGTAAAGGATGCTCCAGGGATCTGCATCAAGATAGTTGAGGTCTGAAGCATGCTACACAACATGGTGCAATGTACACGTAAGCAATGTTGGCACAGGGACACAAGATTGCCATACAGAGCAGAGGCAGCAGCAGATAATGAGCCAGGTAAGGAGTTCTTGGAGGAACTAGCTGCAGACATACCCAATGTGAGGCTGAGGTGGGTGCAGAATTTTGCAGTGTTTGCAAAAAAACTGTAACCTGGCCTTCATTTATATGTCATGACAAACACAATGGAATATAGGACTGTTGCATAAAATAATACACCAATACCTCATTTTCAGAGGTGGGGTGAAGCACAGTAACAAGAAAGAAAACAATGCTAACATAAGTGGAAGAGTTATGGGTTGTTGATGTGTTATCTGCATATGCAGCTAAGACACATGTGGAGTTGGCCACCATGTCCTCTAAGGGTAGACTGGAGCTTCCAAGTGAAGAACACTAAGTGAGTGTTCTGGATATCAATGTACTACCAAGATTGTAGTTCACTGTTTAAAATCCGCGTTTGCATGGCTTTGCATGGTTGTGCACATAGCGCAGCGCCGGGTAAACAAGGTTAAATGTCTTCTGGCTCCGCCAGGTTTGCTCTTCAAATTTTCCCTTAAGGAAGCTCTACTCTTAGTATAATCAGACTACTCACTATATAAGCCTAGCACTTGTTCTCAATACTTCTCTACTAAGTAAGCACTCTTGTACTAAGTAAAGCACTACATCTACTTACCACCCCTGTGAATATCCACTTCCCTTAAAGGTACAGCACTCCCTTATACTGTTCTAGCATGTCAAGTGGTAGATTACTGGCATCCTCTCCAGTTCAGCTGGTCAATCTGGGTATCTTGAGACAATGCTACAATTGTCTCATGTACACAGACAACCCTCTCCTCCTCCCAACAAACACAAATACATGTGAGAGATGCAACTATATAGCTAAACTGGAGGCTGAACTCTCTCAACTCAGGGCTGGCATGACCAGACAGGAGGAGATGGTAACCACACACACAACAATCCCAGTCCCACATAGACCTACCACAACTGCAAACCAAACACATAAAAACACAAAGACATACTCAGAGGCTCTAATAAAAAACTTACCAAAACAACAGAGGCTCCCAAAGCAGACATCCAAAAATCCACCACCTCAAAACAAAACACATGCAACACATACTTCAATAAATCAGTGTGTCAACCAATCACAGCCCTTAAGGCCAAACATCATGCCTTATACACTAGTAATAGGTGACTCTATAGTCAGACACACTGATGTCCCGCTGACCAGGCTGAACAAGGAGAGGGTGACTGTGAGCTGTCTATCGGGAGCTAGGATCTGCCACATAACACATACACTCAAGTCACTCCAAAGCAAGTACAGATGTGACTCCGTCATTGTCCATGCTGGTGTGAATGACCTGAGACGTACCTCCCTGGACTACATGAAAAGAGACATAGAGGAGCTCTCCGATCATGTAGCCCGGGCTGGTATGAACCTGACCCTGAGCAGCATCTTGCCCTCACCAAGAATAATACCACAATACAAAGACAAGATGATCAGCTTTAATAATTGGCTCAAGTACTGGTGTCATTCTAAGGGGTTCCAATGTCTGTCTGCCTGGGATGACATGTTGGACAAGCCACGCTGCTTCGCAAGGGATGGCTTACACCTGTCACCACTGGGCTTCCGGATATTGGCTAAGGCTCTTGCCACCCCCATAGTGCTTTTTTTAGGCAAGGCTCAAAAGACAAACCCACCTCCTTAGAAAACAAAAATGGAAAAAAACTAAGGGTAATGCTGCTCAACGCCAGAAGTCTAAATCTCAAGATGCAGGCACTCGCACTCCTCAGCATGGAGAACATCGACGTCTGTGCAGTAACTGAAACCTAGTTCAAGGCTCCTGAGAGCACCCCAGTGCTACCAGGCTATACCTTGTATCATGCTTTTCGGCCCCAAAACCCGGGCCGAACCACAAAGGGAGGGGGAGTGTCCATATTCATCAAGGACACACACACCTCCAGGTTAGTAGCAACACATGAAGCATCAGAGACCATACAGGTGCAACTAACCATAGGCAAAACTGCTATACAACTGGTAGCATATTACAGACCACCCTCCCAATCTCAAGAACCCAACTCAGCCTTCCTGAAGACATTGGAGGATATGAATGTATCACAAAATACCATCATACTGGGAGACTTCAACTACCCAAACATAGATTGGGTACATTATTCTAGCCCTAATACCCTAGCCCAAAAATTCCTGGAATTCATAAATTCAAATGCACTGGAACAACTAGTCACCTCTCCCACTAGGGGAGATAATATACTAGACCTGATCATCACAGACATGGGGACAAAATGCTCCACACCGGAAGTATACCCCTCACTAGTGAGATCTGACCACAAACTAATCACCTTGGATATACATATCCCACCTCCACCCCCAGCACAAAAGACCACAGTGAAAAACTTCTCAAAAGCAGACTTCACTCTTCTTAAGACTGAGATGGTATCATTTAAGCCCACTGTGCCAGGGGATACCACATCCCACAATGCCGAATCCTTCACAAATGCTTTCTGTGGACATCTCCTAGAATGCATGGATCATGCAATCCCAAATAAATCCAAGTCCCTCTCCACCAAAGGCAAGCGTCCTGTCTGGTGGACCTCAGCCATTAACAAATTGTATAACAAAAGAAGGAAGTTACTGTACGTCAGAGCAAAATCCCATGAAGGGAAGACATCTCTGATCAACATTAACAGAAAACTACGTTCTCTCATAAAAACATCCAAGGCCAACTTTGAGAGAAAAATCACTAAGGACACTAAAGATAACCACAAAGCCTTCTTCAGCTATGTTAGAAACCTGGGTAGAAACCCTCATATATGCTCAGAGTTGGTTCACAACAACAAAAAATACACTGAACCCACAGATATTGCCAACATTCTGGCTGACAGGTTCAGTGCAAATTTCTCCCCTCCCTCACCCCCAAAAGAAGAAATACTTATCCCAGCTGAATGTAATCTCCCTGTCATCTCAGATGTCCAAGTGAGAACCGCCCTAAACAAAGCTAAAAACACAGCATCGATGGGACCTGACAGTATCCTGGGTTGCGTGTTACGTTAACTCCAAGAGGAGCTAAACCCACACATAAAAATGCTATTTAACCTTAGCCTTACTTCGGGATATGTACCTGAACACTGGCGTACAGCAACAGTGGTCCCACTCCACAAAGGGGGTGCCTCTACAGACCCTGGAAACTACCGCCCCATAAGCTTAACCAGCCTGGTCTGCAAAGCTATGGAAAGAATCATTATGGAACTCATAAACAGAGACATAGGGGACCTACAGACACTTGACCCCACCCAGTTTGGCTTTGTAAAGGGCAGATCCTGCCTTTTGAACCTGGTTGACTTTTTCGAAACAGTCACTAGAGCCATTGATGAGGGCAAAGCAGTCCATACAGCCTACCTGGACTTGGCTAAGGCCTACACAATACCCCACTCAGGCATCATAGATAAGCTCAACAGCTTAAACGTAAACCCTTATGTCACTAGATGGGTTGCAAACTGGCTAAAGGACAGAACCCATAAAGTTAAAATCGCTGGAGCAATGTCAGACTCAAAGCCAGTCACAAGTGGTGTCCCACAGGGATCTGTCCTGGGACCCCTCTTGTTCGGCATTTATTTCTCAGATGTTAAAGCAAACATGGGAGGGCTGTGGCTGACAAAGTTCGCAGATGACTGCAAACTAGGCGCCATAGTCGATACACCAGCAGACACATACATCCTACAAAAAGGCCTCACAGAAATGGACAACTGGTGCCGGAGTCACGGCCTTAAACTAAATGCCAAAAAATGTATAGTCATCCCCTTTGGGAAAAACAAAGTACCCACAAATTATCACATAGACAGCAACCCACTGAGTACCGAAAAAGTAATCAGAGACCTAGGGACCCAAGTCGACAGCGACCTCTCATTTGACACCCACATTGCCAAAGTGGTTAGAAAAATATTCTACCTTGCACACCTCATCATGAAAGGATTCACATCCAGATCCAAGGATGTCATTGTACCCCTATACTCCTCCCTCATCAGACCCATGATTGAGTACAATGCCCCATTTGGTATGTACCTCACCCGGCATTGTAACAGCTGAAGAGACCACAAAAGTACCTCACCAAGAGGATCAAGTGTCTCCAACATATGTCTTATTCTGCCAGACTAAAGAAACTTCAGCTCTATTCAGTAGCATACTGCCTGCTCAGAGGTGATCTCTGCCTGACGTACAAGGCCATGTCCAATCAGGATCTGATGGACATGCTCCACCTCAAAAAATCCAAATCCATCAGGACCACGAGAGCTAAAGACTTAAACCTCGGCACAAGTATGAATAGGACATGCTGGAGGGATACATTCATAACCCAGAGGCTTCCCATGCTCTGGAACAAGACCCCAGTTCGTATTAGGCAGAGCCCCTCACTGACTCTCTTCAAGAGAAATCTTGATGAGTGGATGGCAGATCGTAAGTTTACCCCAGGGGTCACATCTGTGTCACTGCTAGACAGGGGCATAGTAAACTAATTCTATTATATAAGGGGACCTTCATTGTGTCACTACTAGACAGAGGCACAGTATTCTAAATTTATTCTGTACATTTTTTGCACCATTTCATGGGGTGGCAAAAGCCGCATCATTATGGCTAGGCTTACAAATGCCCCAGGGCAGATAGCCTAGTACTATACTATGAAACTATGAAACTATGGGAGGCATTCCACCTAGAATGTATACTACTTTGGGTTCAGGCACAGGAATACTGTAGTAGTAGTAGTAGATAGATGGAATCCTTAATTATTCTGGTGACAGTGCTGTCTCGTAGCACTCAATGCACTGAATGGACATAGGGATGGCATATAGCTCTTGAATTCAGTGCAGCTGGTCAGGTGGAATAAACATATAGTAGATCTGGAAGAAAATTTGTCATGGCTGGGTGAATTTCCATACCTAGAGGCTAAAACAGTTATGGACACTGTGGACAACAATGCAGTCTTTGGAATAGTGCATGATGCTTTTACAAATCTGGACAATGTCCATGCACCAACCATCTGGTTTCTATCATGGCTACAGTGGGTACTGGGCAGTAGCCTTCGGGATGCATCCGTGTTTGTCATGTGGGCCATCACAGACCACAGTGGGCATGCCTGCTCCTGGTCCTTATATTACCTTGTCATTCTGCATGCATTTCAGGTTGTCATACAGCTCCTCACACATGCCATGTAGCACATTCAGTGCTTCTGAAATGTAGTGAATGAGACCTGCCTGTGCATAGGGCACTGACTTACATATCCACTGACTAATACCAAAGTTAACACCTGGGCCTGTGAATGTCCTGGTTCTGATAACTACATGGTGCAATGAGCACACCTCTGAAGCAACCCTTGCTCTCTGCCACCATTCATGTCAGTGCATTATGTGCACCTTGACCTGGGCTCACTGTAACAGATGTTCCATCAATAAACAGGGATATGCTGCAGGTTTATGTTGGCCCTCCATCCTCATATCAGCAGTAGTTTGTGGGAGGGTGCCCTCTAATGTTAACGTTGCTGACAGTTCTGCTATGTCATTAGACTGCCATCTGCTTGATGCTATAAATGGTAACTAATGGTGCTCTGCTGACATCAGCAAGACTTGACCTGCTGCAATGGACTCTCTACAAGTCGAACCTGTAAATGCAGATGAACAACATATCTGTAGCAGTGCTAGTACGTAGGTGAAAATTCTACCAATATATGACACATACTGCTGTATGCCACTAGTGTACATAGCTTGTGGGCATATGCGTACCTTGCGGTGCAGGTTGTTATTGTTGCATCTGCCAAACACGCGACTCATACAACTTAACACACATAACCTTAGTCACAAACCTCAAAAATGTCCTTGTCACAGATCCTTTAACATTACTCACCCTAGAGGCCTCTGCACTTAGTAGATAAAATAACTACTCCTAATCAATAAATAAATAAATCAAACAACTCTACTGACTGCTGTCCCAATTCCTCCTACAACTCTAACACCTGAAACTCTACCAGCTTCCCTTACAAACAAAGACATCAGATGAAATCTTTAAACTAGCACCTAACAAAGACATGGCTGTATTCCCACTTATCACCTAGCTAGACAATGCCTTAATGTTTAATTTCCTCTCCCTTTTCTTTACTATGTCCTCATCTTCTCAAATTCCTCCTTATGTTTATTATACCCTCTGATTCCCGACATCATACAGCCTCTCTGCGCAATAGTCCTACTTCTTATTCAACCTTTGTCTTGCTCAGCTTATCTACTAATAGTCTATTTCAGCCTGTACCATATCCCAGGCATTAGATAACCACTTTCTGTGATGGCACCTCTAGCTATTTCTTCACTCGGTTCTCCTGCACACTCTTATATAACTATCACAACTACCAACACATTACTTATTTAAATCTCACTTTTTAAAAGCATGCTTCACAAATTATTTTCCCGTTTTTCCTTCCAGTTTTTTTCCTTTGAGCCTTGTTCTACTCATGTATGAGTTTATTCATGACTTACAAAACTTTTGTCTATTGCTATGTACAGCTGCCTTTTCTAAAACTCTATTTATGTGTTACTATGTATTCTATTTGCATTCATTAAGCTATATTGCTTAAAGCCATTGTATTTTTTCTTATCTGCTTTTCTATCTTTTGTACATGTCTTACACTTGCAGTTTTTCTCCCTGGCCTTCACTGAAAGATGGGTAACTTGTGCCCATAATTAAATAAATGCATTAGTAAGAAAAGAGTGATTAATGAAATGATGTAGTGCGTTCTGCTTTTGCGGCAGGTAGCAGCTCTCACTTATTGTGCTATTTTTACTTAGTTTATTTATTTCTTTTGTTAGTGGGTTTTTAATACAGGTTATATGTTGAAGTGAATATCACTATTAGGAACCCAAGTAGAATATGTAGGAAATGGTGTGTAACTTTGTAGTTAGTGTGGTTGGGTGACCAGAGTCTTTGTCTAGTTTTGTGCAAATGGGGAGGGGGTTAAGTAGAAACTAATGACTTAATGTAAAGGGCACAATATGTCAAAAAGTAAAATGAGACTTTGGCTTTATGAATAACTTTGTATTAGTGGAATTTAACAGTGTTAAATGAAATGTGACAATGTGATACATAAGCATGCAGTAAAAATTTGGAAGGCAAAGTAGATATTTAACTCACTAAAAAGATATGTTTGATTTTTACAATGCTGGTCCCACAAACATTGCTGTGGCAAGGCTTTCAGTTCAAGTTATATCCCTTTTCCTGACTCATAGTGACCTGGAATTAGAAATTTTAATAAAAAGGGCTACAGGTGACATATCATCTATATACAGTTTAAAAGAGGTAATTATCTTAGTTGGAAAAAGAGCACACCTCTCAACTGTCCAGATTTTTGTATGATATTTTTGGTCTGTTGTTCATAAAATGTATAGTTTTCTGGCAAACCATAGAGGATCAAAGTCACTACATAATGAAATATATATGACTTTGAGACTTTGTACTCATCAGAAAATGCATGCTAATACAAAACACATTACTCTAGAAACTTTCTAAATTTACAAGAGCAATATTTAAAATTTGCCCTTGATTTTGGTCCTTGGTTCCCCACTATTTTAGCTTTGTCCAGATTTTATAGAGGTAGATAGGTATGAAAAACAGTCTTCTCTATTTCACACAGAGTATCAGTTTATTGCGTGCCAGTGGGCTTGGCTTCATAAAACCAACTTGCATCCAAATACGTGTGTTATATGGTAAAGTAAATTTATCTGCATACATAGTATGTTATTTATGTGAATGTGTGTTGTTGTAAAGGTGCATCTTGCAAAAAAGCTATATTTGAAAAAAATTAAAATTGGGTGATTTTAACTTGCAAGAGATATAGCTGAGTACCCCATCTTCTAGTGTGTGTGTGTGTGTGTGTGTGTGTGTGTGTGTGTGTGTATGCGTGTGCGTGGAAATTAAGATATTTGGGTTAAGAGACCAGAATGGATTTGCACAACAAATAAGAGCATTAAGAACAGGGCTACTTTCCGGACACAGTACTGTGGAAGTCAGAGAGGAGTGGGCTTATAGTGAGAGAGCCCTGTGGAGGTGCTATGGCCATGTTATAGTGAGGTTCATGATGAAGTAGGAGGGGTGAGGTTTTGCAGGGAAATGTTTACATGAGACTATGAGGAGGACGTGTGTTGTGATAAATTAGTTGCGTTAATAAAGACTGGTTCAGGGGAGTAGAAACTGATGAAGTGGTAAACAAGATCTGAGAAATCAGTAACCAACAAATCTGTAAAGGAATTTAGATTCACTTAGAAAACGTACTTATAAATAAACTAGTAAATCAGTTTGTCTCAATGGCAGTCTGATGGAAGGATTTAACTCAATGGGAAAGGCATGATTTTAAAGGAAATGGAAAAGATCACCGGAGGAAGGAGAAAGAGGTATGACATGCACGTAATTACCACTACAGGTCAGAGGTCAGACAAGTTACTGCTTTAGCTACCTTTTCACTAGTCTTGATGACTGGATGGGTAGACAGAAATGTAAACCAGGCTTACCATCTACAGCCCTGCTCAGGTTTGGAGGTGAGTTCTATTAAGTGCTTGACAAGGGATGCAAGAGCTTTTAGGTGTGTAAGCTTAAAAGTGTATATGCCCAGGCATCTTAGTCCCCATGATTGCTTGCCTAGTATGTTCTTATGTTTCAACATTCCTAAAAAGGTAAGAATACACAAGAGAACAGTCTAAGATAGAAAGGAATCTGATCAAAGGAATAAAAGAAGAAAAAGTGTATTCAAGTATGTGGGTGAAGCAGAAGAACAGGGATTGAAATGCACTACAACTAAGAAGAGTAAAAGGAATGGGAAATTCAAAATTAATTCTTTGCATCTGTTTACATCAGGTAGAAATAATGCAGACTATTAACAGGGGAAAGAGGTAATAAGAAGGAAAATGGATGGATGGATGTGATGGATGGAAGGAAGGAAGGTAGGACATACAGGAAAATGGACCAATGGACAGCTACATGGGTGTTGTGTAGGAAGACAGATGTCTGGTGGATGAATGGGTGGATGGATGGACAGACAGACAGTTGGACGGACGGATGGATGGATGAATGGATGGATGGATGGATGGATGGATGGATGGATGGATGGATGGATGGATGGAAGGAAGGAAGGAAGGTAGGACATACAGGAAAATGGACCAATGGACAGCTGCGTGGGTGTTGGGTAGGAAGACAGATGTCTGGTGGATGAATGGGTGGATGGATGGACGGATGGATGGATGGATGGATGATGGCTGGATGGATGGGGTAAGGGAATGAGGGAGTTGGAGAATGAGTTTTATTTACAAAGGAAGAAAAAACCCCAAGAAAGAATTGGTTATTCCCCATGGATTTTGTATAACTAGATGGGGTTTAGAAGACTATTCATTAGACTCCCTGTAAGTGATAAATGTCCAGTTAATTGGGTTTTAACACAATGCATCAAATTCACATTTACTTGCAGGTTATTTTCCTTTTCCTCCAAGTTCTCAGGGATCACTAAGACTCCCAAGCCCATCCAATCAGAATGATTGTACTACAAGAGGTGAGATTCCTTAGGCCTATTCCTTCCTGTTAAGAGGAGGGATGTGTGCTGTCATTATTGCATATAGGAATAAGGAGATTTTGCCATAACTCTATACTTTCTGTTGTGCATGCCCACAACATCCCAAGGGGCTGACCTGGAAAGGGTGCATGTGGGAGCAGATATTCCCACTTTTGTGTGAGATGCCCCATTAGTCACCCTGTTTTTTCTTTTCTTAAAGGAAGAGATCTTCAAATGATCCCTTAGTTCAACCATATTCTAGGAATGTACACTTTAATTCTCAGCACTGACAGGGTGGAGCAGCACATGCCTCATCAAGCCTCACTCTTCCCTGTCAGTTCCCCCACTTCTCAAGCCACTAATCCAACCATGGATGGCTGGATCATATCCTGGGTTTTATCTAGTATGCCAAAGAGCTGAATTAGTTATTCATATACTAGAGACTGCATGACTACTATACCACTCTTTGTATGAAACAACTATTCCCTGCACTTGGAAGTTTCTCTTTTTCCTTTTATTATATGATCATGGAGTTAGTGCATATTAATGAGAGGTTGGAAGGGTTTGGGGGGCTACCCCCTGCAAAACTACTTGTTTAATAAGTGCAGCTGGTTGAATGAGAATGAGTAGTTAGTTTTCAAAAGGTAATATCTAGAGTTAATTACTTCAGTGATAAAACACCCCTAAAAGTTGACCCAGTAGTTAGGGATTGAGAACATATTTAGATAGTAATCTGGCATTCAACCAACACATAACCAAGATAGTAAGAAAATCATTCCATCTCACCCAACTCATATGCAAGGATATGGCATCCAGGCCCAGCGACTTTATAGTATCAGTCTATTCGGCCTTATCCGACCCATCACTGAGTACAATGCCCACTTTGTCATGTAACTAACCAGGCACTTGCAACTAATGGAATGCCCCCAAAGTTTCTTCACCAGGAGAATCTATGGTATAAATACTCTGTCCTGCACAGATTGTCTTACATTCCATTCTCTGTACTCAGTCTCCTAGCAGTTAGTGGGAGGCAATCTATGCCTGGCATATAAGGTATTTTCATGCTCTGATGGATCTGTTGCACACCCACAATACAAACAGCAGCAGAAATGCTAGATCTAAGGATCTGAACTTTGCCTGCAACATACATAGAACATGATGGAGGGACCGATAAGTGTCTCAAAGGATCCCTGCATTATTGAATAAGCTCCCCATCTTTGTGAGCAAAGATCTTCCCTGACCTCTTTAAAAAAAACTTAATCATTGCATGGGAAATCACAAATTTACCTTCAGTTTGACCGCTATGTCTCTGATGAACAGAGCCTAACATAAACATTTATTTATTTTTATTTATTTATTTATTTATTTAAATTTGTTGACCGGGAGTGTCCGACTGGACGTAGGTCCATTTTCAGCGGAGGCCCGGAGAGAAAAGCTCCACAGTTAAAATAAACAGACAGTATTTACATTGGAGACATAGTGATTAACAATTTACATAGCAATTACTTACAACATATTTACAGTTGAAGAACATAGTACATCAGTAGACAACTAGAATCTTTATCTGTGAAGTGCATAACAGACACTAATAAATGTTACAAGAAGAAGAAGTTCCTGCTGTATAATAAGTACTGGCTTATGAGCATCTGAGCTTGCTATAATCAAGGTAGTTAGTGGAGTGGAAAGAAAGGTAGTGGTTGGATGGGGTGGATAATATTAGAGTGGGAGTTGCAAAGGCATAGCCAGCATGTTTTTAGTTGTGCTTTTAGTAAAGTTTTGAAGTGGGTGCATGATGGTATGGAGGTAATTGTGGGTGGGAGTGAGTTCCATAATTTGGCTATAGCGCAAGAGAATAGTGCTTCACCAGCAGAGTTATTGGCTTTAGTGATCTACAAGTGATTTTTGCTGCTGGATCTTAGTGGTCTGGTGGTGCGATAGGGTTGGAGTAGATTCTGGAGGGATGGGACATTTAGTGGATGGCTTACTATTTTGTGGGCGAGTGAGAGTTGATACCACTGAAGGAGGTGAGGAAGTTCAAGCCAGCCCAGTTCAGCAAGTGAGAGACAGTGGTGACTACGGTAAGATGCCCCTGCGGCGAATTTGGCGATTTTGTTGTAGCAGGTCTCTAGCTTGTTTAGATCACATTGCCTTAGGTTGGTATATATTGGAGAGGCATAAAGTAGGGTGAAGATAAAGGTGGGAATTTGCTATGGAAATCTTTGATGCTTTGGTGAGAAATTGCTTATTTCTGTATAACGCTCCTAGTTTTTTGTGGACTTTTTTAATGGTCATGGATATGTGAATGTCAAATTTTAGTTTATTGTCTATTTCCACTCCTAGCAATTTGGTGTGTTCAGTTGGGTATATAGTGGTGTTGTCTTTTGCCGTGATGGTAAAGTGAAAGTTGTTTTGAGTATGTTTGTTGGGTTGGAAGATGAGTAGTTTAGTTTTGTTTGGGTTGAGTATTAATCGGGCATTGGATAACCATGTTTCAACAGAGGAAAAGGCTTCCTGTGTGACTTTTTGCAGTTTTGGTATGGACTGGGCTGAGCAGATAATGGTCGAGTCATCTGCATATTGTATGAGTGTGCCATGTTTGGTGGCAGAGGCTAGATTATTGGTGTAAACAGAGAAGAGTAGGGGTCCAAGGATGGATCCTTGGGGAACCCCTATGGAGACAGGTAGTTGGGGAGATATGTCATTCTGCCATACAACGGATTGTTGGCGGTCAGACAGGTAACTCTGAAACCAGTTGGTGACCGATTGTGAGAAGGATAGGTTATTGAGGACAGAGATAAGTTGTTTGTGTGGGACCATGTCAAATGCTTTAGATAGGTCTAGGAAAGTAGCAGAGGAGAGATAGCCATTGTTTTTATGCTGAAGGATAGTATTAGTAAAGGAGAGTCAGGCAGTGGTGGTGCTATGGTTTGGTTGGAAACCATGCTGAGTACTGGAAAGGAGGTTGTTAGTAAGGAGGTAGTCTGAGACCTGAGAGTGTATGCATCTCTCTAGTATTTTGGAGAGTGGAGAGAGAATAGCTATGGGGCGGTAATTGATTAGTTCTGTGGAGGGTCCGCCTTTGTGGAGGGGAATTATATGTGATACTTTCCACAGTGTGGGAACATAACTTTCTGACAGAGATCGGTTAATCAAGATGGATACTGGGTAGGCCAGAGCATCAGCTGCAATTTGTAGGTATTCACTTGGGAGGTTGTCTGCTGCTAATTTGGTGGGTATGTTGGAGGTAGGTACAGGAGAAAAAGAGAAGGCAGTGGGGAGATTACTAGTTGAAGGTGTGGGTTGGAGGGGAGGGGGGTTGTGTTGTTTAGCTAGTGATAGTATGGTTTGGGTGAAGTGTGTGTTGAATGAGGTAGCAATATTTTCCGAGGAGTGAGGGATGTCAGGAGTAGGGGTACTGACTTTACCTGGGTGGAGGATGGAGTTTATGGAGGACCAGAATTGTTTGGGGCTGTGTTGTGAGGAGTCTAGGGCAGACTGGTAGTATTGTGATTTGTCCTGTTTTATTAGCTTTTTGACTCTATTGCGTAGTTCTAGGAATTTCTGTCTAGCTGAGGGGCTTTTGGTTTTGCGCCAGTGCTCCCAGGCTTTATCCCTGTTTTTCATTTCTGACTTAGTGGTTTTCTGTAGCCATGGGGAGGGTTGTGCTTTGGTTCTGGAAAATCTTATGGGGGCATGGTTATTAAGGATGTTCAGGAAGGTAGTATTAAAAAATTCAACTGCATCATCTAGACTGAGGTACTTTAGAGGATGCCAGTTACATTCTTTGAGGGATGAGATGAATTTGAGTGGGTTAAAATTTAGTTTTTTACGTATTTGACGGTAGATGACAGGTTTAGCTTGGTATAGGTATTTTTTGAGTAGGAATGTTGGGGAGTGATCACTGAGGCTATCTGATAAGCAGCCTGTTATATATGACTGGGGGCTCTTACTGACTAGTATCCAATCCAGGGTAGTGTGCTTGGTGGAGTTTTTATTTATCCTGGTTGGTGACTGGACTAGTTGAGTGCAGCCATGAAGGTGTACTTGATGGGTTGGATTGTTGCCAGAACAGGATTGCCAGTCAATATTGAAATCACCTAAGATGATAGTTTCTTGGGGGAGATGGTGGGTAGACCAGCTGAGGAGGTTTTCTAGGGGAGCGATGTTTTGGCCAGGTGGGAAGTAGCATCCAATTATGTTGATGGTTTTGTTTTGGCTAATTTTGAGGTTGGTATATATTATTTCTTCATTGCCTATTTGTGGAGCTGATGATTTTAAGATCTGTATGTTTAGATGCTGTTTAAATATTATAGCTACACCACCTTCTTTTTTGTTTAGCCGGTCTACTCTTAGTATGCCGTAGCCTGTAGGGAGTATTTGCTCACTGGTAATTTGAGGTTTTAGCCAGGTTTCTGTCAGGATGATAATATCTGGGGAATACAAGTATATGGTGGCATGGAGTTCATGGACTTTGTTGGATATACTTCTAATAATTAGGCATAGTAGAAGGAAGTCACTTGGCTTTCTATTGGCTGTAATATGGGAGAAGTTGTGGTTTTTAGTGTGATTATGAGGAATGGGGTTGGAGATGGTAGGACCAGGGTTGGGGTGGATGTCTCCACTTAGGGCTAGTTTTGATATGCATGAGATTATTAGTTTTCTCAGTCTTTGAATGTGTTTGTTTATAAGGGAAACTTTATGATTGTGCTCTGTGGGTAATAGGTATGGTGGGAGGGTTACTATGTTAAGTTGTAGGGATGCTTTATATTTGAGTAATATAGTTGGTAGAATATGTGGGGGGGTGCATAGAGATGGTTTTTGAGCTGGTGGGAGGGGAGCTGTGTGTAGGTGAGACATGAGTGGTGGTGTGAGTAGTAGTGCAGTGGTAGTGGTTGAGTGGGGGAATGATGGAGCTTTGGTAGGATGTAAGATATGCAAGGAGAGTGCATGCAGTGAGCATAGGAAAGGTATGCTTCTACATGTTAGTTGAGGAGGTGTGATAGTAGTGGGAAGATGGAGGAGGTAGTGTTGGGTCAGCCCTGTGGTTGGCTATTGGAAAGATGGGAGGGGTTTGAGTGCAGTAAAGGTGGGACCACTGGGGGCGGGAGGGAATAGGGGGCAGGGTGGGGAGCGAAGCGGGTAGAGACCCTGCTAGTTGATCGTATGAGGGGCTGGAAACAATCACAAAGCAGAGACAAGTATGTGTTAAGAAATAATCACAATTGACCAAGGACTGGTCTGAAACTGTAAGTTATTTCTTAATTTCTCAGGTGGAAAAACAGGATAATAACCTTGTATCAGTAGGCTACTGTGGTCATAGTTTAAATTTACAAACACACAGTACTGATCATTTATGGATACTGTTTGCTATCAGAAGGGAAAAAGAGAAAGTGGAAGGTGTGTGTGTGTGTGTGTGTGTGTGTGTGTGTGTGTGTGTGTGTGTGTGTGTGTGTGTGTGTGTGTGTGTGTGTGTGTGTGTGTGTGGTCGGGTGGGGGGGCTGCTTACAACCAAAGCAGAGTGCTCTCCAGGGAAAAATGAATATTTGCTCAAACAGGTAGACACATACTCAAAGTTAACTGTAGCTGTTTTCAGACAGTTCAGACCTGGACTGTGCTTTTCTTACAAGAATGTTAAAGGTGGTACCGCAGTTGAATACTTAGAGTGGTGTTAGGTTCAAAGTTAACTGTAGCTGTTTGCAGACAGTTCAGACATGGACTGTGCTTTTCTTACAAGAATGTTAAAGGTGGTACCGCAGTTGAATACTTAGAGTGGTGTTAACAGTTTCAAATCTGTTTAACTGGAGTGGTGATAACAGTTTCAAATCTGTTTAACTGGAGAGGTTAACTAACATACCTCTCACATAACCTATAGCTACCCATTTACTAACATGCCACACCATATAGGTGTCCAATGAACTCAGCGGCAAAACTGGGTTGGGTCGCATGGCTAGGTTTGTAGAGGCCCTTGTTGTTAGCTTAGTATAAACCTATGAATGTATGAACCTACAAAAAGGCCACATACAGTGACTTGCTGCACATAGCAGTTACGAGGCCTGTGTTATTCAGTTTATATTTATTATAAAGATTAGACACAGGGAACAGAATGTTGTCTCCTTGTGGATAACAGTATGGTAGGCAAAAGAGTGGGATGAGGAAACCAGATTAAACAGGAAATTACAAAGCTAGCAGCATAAGCTGAAAGGTGGTATCAGAGATTCAATGGTGGGAAACCCAAGGTTTTGCACTTGAGTACCAACAGCTGGGCATGGTATGCAGACATGCTTTTGTCCAACATGAAATAACTAAGGAGGACATGAATTAAGGTGGCAGTCACACAGTGGATGATTCACCAGCAGAGAAAAATGAAATCAGTGGCTAAAGATGACAAAATGCTGAGCAGTGTCTGAGGGGCATAGACTTCATTCTTTTGTTCTATAAACTGATGCTGAAATCACAGATGGAAATAAACACTAAGACTATGAAGAGAGCAGTAAATGTGCTCCAGAAGGTAAAACAGGCAGGACACCATTGTATCGAAGGGACAGAATGGAGGACATATGGAGAGAGCCTTAATAGACTGGAAATATATGGACTCTAAGTGAGATACAGGAAAAGAGTAGCATGATTGTGGTCTGTGAGACTATTTAGTGGAGTTGTGAAGGGAATGAAACTAAAAGGGTAAGGGGATAGCAGGAGGCATATTCTCCAGATAGGTGATAAAAGGGAAATCAGTTGAGGCATGTGTGCATGCAGATGAGAGATAGATTAAGAGTGCAACAAACTGGGATCTACAGAGTACAAACCCCTTGACATTTGAACAAGCTAGGCTAACCAACAATTTTCTTTTGCTGGCATTTCCTGTATATATCCTTTCTCAGAGTTCACTGGATTGTCAGGTAAAACTCTTCATATTTATAGCTACCAACTAAGACAGGCATTGCAAAAAGGTCTTTGCTCTGAACAGATGAGCTACATGACCCAAGTAATCTCTTGTAATGTACTAGGCACATCCACTTCCCATAACTTGTGGCCCAGACTGCTCTGAGTGTAATGAATGGTAGCTGCTGAGGCATATGCTGACTGTTCTCATTTGTTATATAAACCAATGACATATTACTTGTATATACACCTGATATGGGCTTCTTTTTTCTTATCAGTTCCTCTTTTACTCTTTCCCGCTTCATGTTCTCTTCACCTCTCTTGCTTTGGCTTCAAACAACATAAAACTTGTTTCACTTTTATGATGCAGTATGTATAGAATGTTTTAAAACAAGAAATATAGCACAAAAAAATCTTATTTCCACACTGGGAAACAACATTACATCAGAAAGTGATGTCAGAGCATTGTACCAAATATGAATGATAATTAGCAATCTCTCTTTTACTTCATAAAAGAAGAAATTGTAATCTGTTGAGTCTCAAACTTGCTTGAGTAGGCATTTAGAAAATCCACCCAATTCCCCATTCTTAGGATAACTTGGCATGTAACCTTTCTAATTTACCATACAGGTTGCATTCAAGAACTACAATAGAACCATTCAGGCGGTAGGTTTTGGAATATTGTTAACTTGTAATTGTTATTCCTTTGTATGACCTATAATTATTGTAACATGCATGTGTCATTTGTAAATTCTATTGTAATCTACCTTGGAGCTTTTCTCCCTGGGTCTCCACAGAAAACGGGCTTCTGGCCTAGCTGGACACTACCCGGTTGACAAACGAAATTAATAAATAAATAAATATCTCAGTGAAATAGCAAAGGATCTCACAGAGATAATAACATCACATTTTGTAAGAATAAACCTGTATCTATGCTACAGTAATGATATAAGACAGTATGGTAAAGGATGGTTCTACTACTTGGGAAACTATAATATGGAAATGTGAAACCTTAGATCTTCCTTGACTTGTTAACAGAAATAAAAAAGATGCTGAATGTTTCAAAGCTGAAGCAATATCATAAAATTGAATAAAGAAAGGGGCAAGAGTGTCCAATGGAAAACTCGCTTATAATTTGCAGGATGAGGTTTACTCATATCTTAAAGACTGAAAGCAAATGTTTGGCCCCATTACCCCTTTTGTCTGTCTATTTTTTCTGCACTCTTCCAGTCTGATTTCTTTATGAATGTTATATTACACAAACACACACACACACACACACACACACACACACACACACACACACACACACACACACACACATATATATTTACACACACACACACACACACACACACACACACACACACACACACACACACACATATATAACAGACACGTGTGTGTATGTGTGTGTGTGTGTGTGTGTGTGTGTGTGTGTGTGTGTGTGTGTGTGTGTGTGTGTGTATATATATATATATATATATATATATATATATATATATATATATATATATATACAGATACAGATATAGATATATCTCAGTGTATGTCTGTGCAATGAGTGTGTTTCTGTGTGCTATAATTTTATATATTTGTACATCTATCCTCTATCTGGCTATGTACCTTTGTATCTATCTGTGTGTGTTATAGTTTTATGTATCTGTATATCTATTCTATAAGTTTGCCTGTCTATCTGTCTATTCTGTTTTGTGATATGATTGCATGGTTGTAAAATATTTTACTCCTTTCTTAGTAAGACTGTACACAATATACAAATGATACAACTGTATTAGTATTATCAGCAGACTGTGCTGGGGGCAGCGTTTTGGTGTCCCCCTTTTTACGGCAGGATCTCCAGTCACATAGAATGCTCTAAGGTCTCCTAAGTAGTGTTTCTACAATATGAGTATAAAGTCTGAATGAATTTAAGACTGAAACATATGACATGCATAACGATAATGTGCGAAACGCTAAATAACGTGATGTTCTTAAAAATCATGGGTAGAGACTGTAGATGTAAAGGCTGAAATGTAGTATTGTCTGAGTAAAAATATTCAGTGAAAAGTAAAACTTAGTTTTAATAAGATCCATAACACTGCAGTCAAATCTTTATGCTATAACTGAAGGAGGAATATATCCAAACTATAGCATTGCTTTAGTAAAGATGAAAGTAGATGCTAATCAGAAGCAGTTCACTATGACTATGATTACAGATTTTAGTGAACTTTAAGGATCACTCTCAAAGTACACTTTAAAAAAATTAGTACTAAAGAGATTAAGCTTTAACACTCAAAAATATTAAATTATTCCAAACAACTTACTAGATACACAAAGTAGCAAAGCCAAAAGGCCTGTCAAAAGGACCTTCATCGTCAGAGATTGTTTGCTAGACAGTGTATCAAGATTGATGTGAACACTCCGCACGTTTTACTTGAGAGGATTTGCAGGCTCTAGGAAAACCTTTCCCCTTGATGTTCCAAAAATTGAAAGAAGTCAACAATCTGCAAAAGAAATCAAAACAGAATTAGCAAAGCACATATCAGTAGAGTCTTGCAATCTACACTCTGCTTAGTTTCCTATTTCAGATTCTAGTGATGTTACAAAGAAGTACTCAATCAGAATGACCCCTACATATTCAGCACTTTTACCTATGCTAGGAAGTATAACACTTTTAGTTTTACCATAGCCACCTACTGTATTTATAAAGGAATAGCTTGTGCACAGCCATGTGGCACCTTGTCATGTGACTAATTGTGGATTATAATACGATTATACAAATATTTATTTAAGGCTGTACGTACTTGAGTAAATAGCCTGTAGCCCAGCAAGTGGGATGATCAGAAACGTTTTATGTGAAATTCTTGATTATGTTTGATTGCCTAGCATCTCAAAACAATTAAATGTTGCAGAAATTATTTTTAACATATTACATAAAACAAATAACTGACTTTTATCCTGTAGGAAAGAGGATCCTATGCTGAAAAGGAGAAATCAGAAAAAAGCAAATAGATATGAAGCTATCATACAGAGTGCTGACATTTCACATTTTCATTGAGGGTATTAGTACACAATGTATCAATTTATCTGGAACATTTGATACCTCCTGTTGTTTTATTCAGGGTTTGTAAAATACTTTGGCCCAGATAAATGAAATCCTACACTTTACAATAAGCACTTTTGTGAGGAATACAGCAATGAGTGAGCTGTTTGCGATTCATTAAACAGCTCTACATATCATACTAAGAACCAAAACAATAATAAAAAACTAAAAATGAAAAAGAAACGGTCACAGTACGGCAAAAGCACAAACCACCGTAAATACAAACTATTTATTTGAAGCACTTTTCGTGTGCTCAGTAAACACACTTCTTCAGAAACCATAATAATACTAAGTATTCGTATATATAATCACATCAATTAACAACCAACCAACAAGCGCCACATGCTTCTGACGACCCACTGAGACTGGGAGCCATCAAACGAACTGTCAATGTTTTTCATATGAATAAACAAACGGATGTTCCTTTCCCCATCAAACAGAACAGATTTACCAGAGGGAGGTCACAGAGCCGAGGCCCCAAGAAACGCAAGTACTCTCAAGACAGGTACGGGCAACAGAAGAAAGCATGGAACTGACTTCCTTGGTTTTTAATTATTCTAAACATGTTCTGTCTGAGTCTGATTTATCGTTACTTAACAAGGGGTTGAATTTCATCCCCTCTCAACTGAGTCATTTACATGAAACTTTCAATGACCTTAGATTGTTTGCAAGGAAAGTGGCTTTGAAGGTTTATTTTAGAGAAAAAAATGATAAATGTGTCAATGCATCTCATGCTGATTTCATGAAACCAAAAAGCACTTTTTCACCATTGTTACCTTCAGCAGTAGATTGTTTTGTTAAACTGTGTGAAAGAGATTTTTATTCATACTACTCAAAAAGACATAATAGCACCAAATATTATAATTTAAGTAGTACAGAATTTGGTTCTTTACGAAATCTGCGCTCCAATGGAGAAATTATCATTACCCCAGCTGATAAAGGTGGGGGTGTAGTGCTGTTAGATCGAAATGATTACATAGGCAACATGGAAACGTCACTAGGAGACACTGATATTTATAAGAATTTACAAGTTGATGATGTGAAAAACATAATTAATAATATATATGATAATTTATATGACATGTTGATGTGCAGGCAAATGAGTAGTGAAACATATGAATTTCTGTACATTAAGAATCCCCTTATCCCATGTCTGAAGGGTCTGCCAAAAATCCACAAAAGATTGTCTCCCATTCCTATGCATCCCATTGTCTCTGGGAGAGGTTGGGCTACTTATAACATCTCAGTGTTTATAGAGAAGATGCTAAGACCATTGGTTGAAACCATACCTACTATTTTGAGTGATACTTATCAATTGTTAAATGACATAGAATTATTGCAAAGCAATTTTATGAATATGGAGGATGCACTTTTAGTGACACTTGATGTACGTAACTTGTTCACATGTATACCAAATGAATATGGCCTACAAGCCATCAGGGAAATAATGGTTAGTGAAAGCACATTCAGTGTGAATAGACAGATTTTGCTTTGCCAACTGTTGGAATTAGTTTTGTACAATAACGTTTTTATGTTTAACCAAAAGTATTATTTACAGACATGGGGTGTCGCCTTGGGCACCCCATGTGTGAATACTTATGCCAATCTGGTTTTGCATGTTTGGGAAAAACGACATTTGTTCAATAGCATCTGGAGCAGTAGGATTCACCTATATAGGAGGTTTGTGGATGATGTGGTTATTGTGTGGTCAGGTACTAAGTCAGAATTTCAGGACTTCCTGTGCTACTTAGAGTCTACTACTGAATTTTTAAGATTCACGGCAGATTTCTGAACAGACAATATTAACTTCTTAGATGTTAATCTGCATCTCGATAATGAAAATGGGATGACATCCAGATTATATAGGAAATCGTGTTGGAAAAATACACTATTATATTTTAACAGCATGCACCCAAGGCATATATTTGCGGGTGTGGTAAGGAGTCAGTTCATCAGATTAACTAAATTATGTAGAGACGTTGGGGTGTTATCAAAAGAGGCTGAAGATATGGAAAATTTATTTCTTGAGATGGGTTATACCCCGGGTTTAGTCAGAGAGATAAAGAATGAAGTTATAAGCTCAGTAACTAATAGTTCAGAGTCAGATGAATTATGCATAACTAATGCAAATCACATTAAACAAAAGATACGAACTCCATTCTATAAACGACAATAAGTTTATTGTGAGAATGGGGTGAGATTTATGATGAAATACACCAATGACATTGCTGAACTTAAAAAGATTGTGAACAGACATTGGAATGTGTTGACTATGGAGGGTGTTATTAAGAACATAGTTGGGAACAAACCTTCATTTATGTTCCGCAATTGTGACAATTTGAAGGCCATTTTTAATTTTAATTTTAATTTTAATTTTGACTCCAATAAATTGAAACCTAATCCTATGATTGAAGGCTCCCTGATGGGTAGCTTTCCTTGTAAAAAGTGCAATATGTGTCAGCACATTACCGTCACACAAACTTATAAACATCCACAAGGTTTTTTAGGTTTGAACCCCAATTCTTTGCCAATTGTGACACCATGAATTTAATTTACATGGCAACATGTGTACAATGTGACGCTTTTTATATAGGGCTTACAAAAAGGAAATTTAAAGAATGGATATACAATCATATTTATGATATCAGAAAAAAGAACGAATTAAATGCCCTAGCGAGACACATAAAATCAAACCTTACTCATGGCTTTAGGTTTAGGGTTTTACAAGTTGCTAAACAAAGCTCAAGAATGGGAGACAGTTTTAATTATTTAGCTCGATTGGAGCTAGAATGGATATTTAGAACGGGGGCACATTTAGATTCAGGCCTTAACAATTACGTATCAATGAAACCCATTTTAGAAAATAACACCGGAAGGTGACCCTAAAATTGTCAAATTGTCAACTTTAATGTCATTTGTGTTTTCAGAACACTTTATTCATATAGACTTTATTTGACTTGTTATGTGTAACCTTATGACACACATTCATTTCAAGAGACACACTATAGATTAATTTATTATAACACATAATTCTCATGTATTTGCATTAGCACTTAACACAGCATGCATTGATCCAATTCACTTCAGATTCATGAGATTCATTTGTTTATCATTCATTTATTATTATTATTATATTTATGATGAGCTGAGATATCTCATTGGATATGTTTGATTCATGTATTTATATGTTTTTAGATGTAATTTTTGTTTTATTATATTAGTATTATAGTTTTTGTTCATGCACTACAAATGCTATGTTTCATGCATATTTATTTATTTATTTATTTAGATACAATATGAGAAACCATTAAAAATAATAGAGATATGATATATATGGGAATAGACATGCTTAACATAGTATAAGCGATTCATTTTATTTATACCTTTCAAATTCAATTCATTTCTTAGTATTTTGCATTTTTGTAAAGTTTGTTAGACTTATCATTAATAGTCATCATGAAGTTGAGATATTATATTGAATGTATTTTGGATATGTATGAATTATGGACATATTATTTCATGCATGATTCCAGATGTAATCTTCCTATATTGTACTTATTCATTTTTTTGCAGTTGGATTATTTTGCATATCTTATGATAATGTATTTAGTTTTACTATATTTATATATTTTTTTTTTTTTTCACTAGATATGTGAACAAATGTTGAACGCAAGTGGTTACTAGCATTTGATGCGTTCCACTAAACACGGGTTATGAATGTGGACATGTAACCTGCTGACATGAGACAGAAAGATTTCTGTTTAAATGTATACTATCATTTTAAGTACTGATTTTTAAACTCTTTTACTGATTTAATTGCATAATTATTTTAATTGGATTAATTAAGATTGAGTTTTAACTATAAAAAGAGAGCAAGAACTGCTATAAGTTAGATCTGATGAAGCGTGCATGCAGCACGTGAAAGCGCTCATCTTCTGTTTTTTATCGAATAAAAGTTGGATGGTAATAAGGACTTTGATTTTTTCGTGGTGTATTCTGCAGTTTATTTTTCATCTGATTTTTTGGCTTTGGCTGTTTTGCTGTTGGATACTTCAGGAGTTTTTGCAACATTATTTCTCTACAATTAACAATTCAAATAAAACCCGCCACTCAGTTGCTTAAAGGCACATAGATATAACAATTTCATATTGGGTAAATCTGAATTCAAAAATCCCTACAAATGTTAATAACATCTCTATAATAAATTATATTTAAACATAAAAATCAATATGAAATCATTTAAATATATCATAAATATATATATATATATATATATATATATATATATATATATATATATTAAACAAAACACAGTGTACTATAAATCAAAAACTGCTGTAAATGACAACACTAATAGCTTATAAAAAATATATGTGTATCTATAAAAAAATCAAAATATAAAACATGTTTATACTCCTAGTATGAAATTATATATAACTATTATAATAAAAGCAGTGTTAACGTTTCAAACTCTTGAGCTTTAATACACTACTAATGGAACAAGTTTCATTAAGACCTGGGTGATTATAAGCATTAAGCTTAATCTGCCATTCTAATTCCAGTTCTTCCAATCACAATGGTGTTAGACCCCCCACTTTTATCTTGATTCACCTGATCTATTACTGAAACTTTAAAGCTATGGTCACTATACTGTTGAACATGTTTAGCCAAAGCATTGTCCAATTTCATTCTACTAATGGCATACTGATGTTCATACATCCTTTCACAGAGTCTGCACTCCATTTTGCACACGTAGAACGCAGGGTAACTTTGGCACTTTGCCACATAAACAACCATTCTTGTATTACAATTAAACCTAACTTTAAATTTAATATGATGGCCATTTACCTCTATCAGGCGTCTAATAGTGGTACCAGTTTGGATAATAACCATAATGAAAATTTTCAATTTGCCAACCATATGGGTGCCAAACCCAAACAGCAGAAGAATTACCAGCCGAAAACCTATCAGCGGAAGTCGAACAAATACAAGACTTAAGCATAATCTCTTTGACATTACCTTTTGATAATTTACTATCTTGTGATATTTTGCCTTATTCTAGTACTGATGATGTTGTTGATTGCTCATTGAATGAGATCAACACAAGGAAACTACCTGCTGTTATTACTAGTAAGACGGGTGACTTTAAAGTTTATAATTTTTTCTGCCAGTATTCCACCAGATATTGTTGATTTTCTTTCTAAAGGTTACACGTATGTTCCGATTCAAAAATTTGACCTTGTGAAAACTATAATTGATCTTAAGGTTTTCACTAGGAAGCTAAACTTTTTATTAATAATGGGTGCAAGTACTAAAGAATTTAACGAGGATCAGTTTTATATTTCAAGCACTTTAAATCCTCCCTTGCATCCATTATTACAAGTTTTTGAACAGTTATGCAAACTGGATTTTAGGCAGTTTTTAAAAAATAGACTGCCTGTTAGGGGTGATAATGATGTTAGTCAATTTGAATATCAATAATGTCTAGAATATATTAAATCCCAGAACGTACGTATTTGTAAACCCGATAAGGGTGGGGGGCCCATGGTGTTTGATAACACTGATTACGCAGATAGGATGTATTCATTATTGGATAATCCTGCTTACGTTTTGAGTTCCAGGTCTGAGGTCAATGGAGCATATAATTCTATTAAGAGCATCATAGAAGATATGTTCATTGAAGGAAGAATAGAACAGAATATTTATAATTATTTGTTTACATCTTACCCTAGATACCCTTGTATCTTCGGTATTCCGAAGATACATAAAAATGATATGGATCCCCCTTTGAGACCCCTTGTTGATGGTAGGGGCTCACCAACATATTCTTGTGCAAAAGTTGTAGACTCTATACTACAAAAATATGTGATCAAGGAGAATAAAATATGTAAGGATTCGTGGTCCTTTCTCCAAAATTTAGACATCCTAGAGCTTAGTATGAACTATAACTTCTTTACAGTGGATGTGAAAGATGTATATACTTGTATACCTCAAGAGCTAGGTATAGAATGGGTTAGCCTCCTTTTACAGAAGAAAGGGGCTCCAGCTAGTAAGATAACACTAGTAACCGACTTGTTGGAAATTGTTCTTAATAATAATTTTTTCATGTTTGATGACAACTTTTATTTGCAAAAAGTCAGAGAAGCTATGGGTTCCCCGTGTGGGGCTAGTATAGCTAACCTCATCATGGCATATTGGGAATCTGAATATGTCTTTAATAATCCTAGATTCAGTGACCAGATAGTATACTACACCCATTTTTTTGGATGATATTTTCATCCTACTTAAGGGTGATATTACGAACAGTAATACGATTTTGCAAATATTTAATGAGTCAACGCAATTTCTGCAATTTACGGCATCTTTTAATACAGAAGCAATAGCCTTTTTAGATATATGGCTTTCTAAGAATAGGGAATTAGACAGCATTGTAGCTACCATTTATAGGAAAAGAACTTATTCTAACTCTTTCTTGCACTTTACAAGCTGCCATCCTTACTATCAGAAACGTTCTGTTATTAAAGGACAATTGGTACGAGCAGCGCATATTGTGAGTCAGGACAGTGATTTCATGGAAGAATGCCAGGTCTTAAAATCTATGTTTTTGCATAGAGGTTACCCTGTAACATTATTGGATGACTTGATACACAAACTCTATTTAAAGAGATTAAATGGTATATACCAACCTTTGTTGCGGATCAAACAAACATCTGCTGTAGAAGTTAATACTTCGGGAATTCAGACAATGTCTTGGAAGTTAGTTATGGCTCTAAAGTACAGAGTGCACCTAGTTTTGCAACTACATATAATCTACACAGTCGGTTGTGTTTAGATGTTATTAAGAAAAACTGGGGTTTGTTTGGCACTAATCATAATATTTGTGCTAAGATGGGTAGTGGACCATGTATCACATTTAGGAGGGGTAACAATTTGAAAAAAACTATTCGAACGACAATGAAGGGTGCTCCCAAAAATCATTGGCATGTTCAAATGCCAAGATTGTAATTATTGCAAATTTGTAGACAACTTGCACTTATTAATGATAAATGGCCATCATATTAAATTTAAAGCTAGGTTTAATTGTAATACAAGAATGGTTGTTTATGTGGCAAAGTGCCAAAGTTGCCTTGCATTCTACGTGGGCAAAACGGAGCGCAGACTCCGTGAAAGGATGTATGAACATCAGTATGCCATTAGTAGAATGAAATTGGACAATGCTTTGGCTAAACATGTCCAACAGTATAGTGACCATAGCTTTAAATTTTCAGTAATAGATCAGGTGAATCAAGATAAAAGAGTGGGGTCCAACACCATTGCAATTGGAAGAACTGGAATTAGAATGGCAGATTAAGCTTAATGCTTATAATCACCCAGGACTTAATGAAACTTGTTCCATTAGTAGTGTATTAAAGCTTAAGAGTTTGAAATGTTAACGCTGCTTTTATTATAATAGTTATATATAATTTCATACTAGGAGTATAAAAATGTTTTATATTTTGATTTTTTTATAGGTACACATATATTTTTTATAAGTTATTAGTGCTGTCATTTACAGCAGTTTTTGATTTATAGTACACTATTTGTGCTTTGTTTAATATATATATATATATATATATATTTTATGATATATTTAAATGATTTCATATTGATTTTTATGTTTACATATAATATATTATAGAGATGTTATTAACATTTGTAGGGTTTTTTGGATTCAGATTTACCCAATATGAAATTGTTATATGTATGTGCCTTTAAGCAACTGAGTGCAGGCTTTATTTGAATTGTTAATTGATGTGATTATATATACGAATACTCAGTATTATTATAGTTTCTGAAGAAGTGTGTTTATTGAGCACATGAAAAGCGCTTCAAATAAATAGTTTATATTTACGCTGGTTTGTGCTTTTGCCATACTGTGACCGTTTCTTTTTCATTTTTAGCTCTACATATCATGTTCAACAGCAAAACATGGGTAAGCAGCAGAATATGCTAATGAAGGAATATGTAGGCGACTAATGAAGCAATTCAACATGGCTGAGCAATTCAGGAATGTATAAACCCATGGCTACATGCTCCGCTCCCTTTAGTCCTCATTTCCAATACTCTTTGGAATACAGCCATGAAGCCACTTAGAAAAAAAATGCTATAGGTTTCTGCTGCTATTATTAATCTGAATTTACAACAAGATTTAACACAAGGTGTGCTGCTGCCAGACCTCAGCCTAGAAGGAGGATAGTTTTTAAATCACATTTGACCTGTCATGGACTTCATGAGATAGAAATAACAGAGTGCTAGAGGGTGGACAGGGACACCTTAGAGGAAATAGTCAACATCTGCTGCCCTCATCTGAAACAACAGGGGGATTGTGGAGAAGAGATCCCAGTGGAAACCATGGTAAGAGTAGCATTAGTACACTAGATACAAGCACTTTTCAGGGATCCCTAAGGAATATATTAGGGGTGTCTCAGGGTTCAACCTCAAGAACACCAATTTCACACTGCAATGCTGCAACATGTAAGGGAGCATATCTGGTATCCATGTACACCAGAGAAGAGAGCTACCTCCAACCATCATTTCTGTGATATAGCATATTTCCCTGAGGTTCAGGGGGACACTGACAGCACTCACATTGAAATAAAAGTCTCACTTGGTGAACATGGAAGGAGATACATAAACAGAAAAGGATATCATTCTATCAACTGTCAAGTAGTCTGTAATGCACAAGGGATCATCTTTAATGTGTGTGCAAGTAATAATGCCAGTTGCCTTCACTTCCATAACTTCCACATATGGAACACCGGTGACCTGTATCTAAGGTTTACTAGGGAGTGACTTCCCACACTGGCATCATCTAGTGTAGATGCAGGTTATGCACTGGAAACTTGACTCATGACACCAATGAGAAACCCACACAGCCCCGCAAAAGCAATTTCAGTGATGGGCATGCTCAAACTACAAATTTTATTTAGCATGCTTTTGCTTGCTCCAGTCACATTTCCAATGTCTAGAAACATCCGGAGGCATCTTGTAGCATGACATAGCCATCTCTGTCAAAATACTAACAGCCAATGCCATGTTACATAATATTATAGTATAGGAAACAACTTCAACAAGGACAACAGGTCCAAGGGCCACAGCTCCCAGCATCACAAGCAAGGCCAGTGGGGCCTGGTGTGAAGTCTGAGGAAGAACTAGCAGCTAGAGATGATTATATCTGACAAAGACATGCACAATATGCTATGGCCCTAGCAATGAGGCAGATAATACAACACAGCACACATTCTTAAGTAAAACCTTAAGAAACTAAGCACATGCAATCACAGTGATGCAAGCAACTTTATTAGCTTTTA
The DNA here is from genome assembly GCF_019279795.1 of Protopterus annectens. NCBI lineage: Eukaryota > Metazoa > Chordata > Ceratodontiformes > Protopteridae > Protopterus > Protopterus annectens. The sequence continues at coordinate 1,756,283,181 of NC_056732.1, read as the reverse complement.
CTTACCCACATACTGACTGTATTCTGTGAGCATCAAACAGTCTCTGCCATAGAAGAGACAACATTTGTATAAACAGCATTAATCAATGTAAGTGGTAAATCTGTAAAGAAGCAATAAAAGTGATTACCCACATATGCAAGCAATGTGCTTCACTAAGACAAAACATTCTTCAACTGTACAGGAAAGTCAACTGTAACTCATGACTGATATATGAAGCATAAAAAATAGTAAAAACAAGTAAGCTATTAAAAAGTGTATGAAAATGGATTTTCATAGGTTCATAGGAGTTTACTAGGTGAAGGGCCCTAGGGCCTTTACAAGCCTAGCCATGTTATATTCTCGCTCCCTAGTTGACCTTGGTTAGATGGTCATTATTCACAGAGTGAGTCTATGATCAGCACAAACTGCCCCTGTCCATGAGGGAAATAGGTATCACCCCCAGAGTGAATTTATGGTCTCCCATTCAATTGTCTAGGTTGCACTTGAATAGGGTCATTAAGGAGCTCTGCTTCATGTGAATGGGGAGGTTTTTTTTTTCCACAGCAGCAGAAATATCTGGGAGATATACCTGTCTCTCCAGCATTTTCTGTTATTGTCACAGGCTATGTTGAGATCCCTGGAATGAGTGACTCTTGCCCCATTTGATTTGTGGATGTGCAGCATTTCCATTAGGCCAGGCAAAGTCACCTCTCAGCATAGGTTCATAGGTTCATAGGTAGGTACTAGGCTATTGGCCCTAGGACCTATATAAGCCTAGCCAAATGGTACCCTGGCATTCGCCACCCAAGAAAATTATTTTCCTGTGCCCCTGTCAAGCAGAGCCACAGAAGTGATCCCTGGGGTGAATTTCCTATCTCCCATCCAATCATCAAGATTTTTCTTGAAGAGTGTTAATGAGATGCTTTGTTTGATATAGATGGGTAGTTTGTTCCAGAGTATGGGAACTCTCTGAGATGGGAATCTATCCCTCCAGCATGTTCTGTTTATTGTGGTGACAAGGTTTAGGTCCCTAGAGCATGTAGCTCGGAGGGATTGGAATTTCTTTATGTTGAGCATGTCCAACAGCTCTGGGTTTGTCATAGCTTGGTATTTTAGGCAGAGATCGCCTCTGAGTAGGTGATATGTGACAGAGTAAAGCTGGAGTTTTTTGAGACAGTCTGCATAAGGCATCTGTTTGAGGCCAGTAATCCTCTTGTGAGGTATTTCTGTGGCCTTTCCAGTTGTTGCAGATGTCTTGTCAGGTGCATACCAAAAGGGTCATTGTACTCTATAATGGGTCTAATGAGTGATGAGTAGAGGGGAACAATGACCTCTTTTTTCCTGGATGAGAAACCTTTTGTGATGAGGTGTGCCATGTAGAAGGATTTCCTCACTATTGTGGTGATGTGATTATCAAAGGAGAGACTACTGTCCACCTGTGTCCCAATGTCTCTTATCACACTTTCATTGTTAAGTATACTACCACCTATGTGGTAGTTCATGGGTACAGAGTTTTTACCAAAAGAGATGGCAATGCATTTTTTGGCATTGAGCTTGAGGCCATGGCTTTGACACCAGGCATCTGTCGCAGTGAGGCCCTTTTGTAGGATGTCCACATCGTTAGGAGATTTGATTATGGCTCCTAGTTTGCAGTCATCTGCGAACTTTGTTAGCCAAAGACCTTCTGTGTTAGCCTGTACTTCAGAGAAGTAGATACCAAACAAGAGAGGACTTAGGACAGAACCCTGTGGTACTCCACTTGTCACTGGTATGAAGTTGGATTTAGAGTCTGCTACTTTCACAGTGTGGGTTTGGTCAGTGAGCCATTTGGCAACCCATCTTGTAACATAGGGACTTATAACTAGTTCAGTGAGTTTGTCTATAATTCCAGAGTGGGTGATGGTGTTGAAAGCCTTGGCGAGATCTAGATAGACTGTGTGTACCACCTTACCCTCATCCACAGCTTTGTTGACCATTTTGAGGAAGTCTATCAGGTTTAGGAGACATGATCTGCCTTTTACAAACCCAAACTGGGTAGGTCCAGAGTTTGGAGATTACCAAAGTCATTATTTATAAGTTCCATGATGATACACTCCATAGGCTTGCAGACCAGGCTCATCAGGCTAGTGAGGTCAATGGTCGCTCTCCCTTTGTGGAGTGGGATAACCATTGCTGTGCACCATTCAGTGGGCACAGGGACTATAGGATACAGAGTACAATCACAAGGATTTCAGTCTTTCAATACATGTCATGTTTTGGAGGCCCTGAATTTTCTTGGTGAAAAACTTCTGTGGTCTTTCAAGCTGCTGCAGATGTCTGGTGAGGCACATGTAAAAGCGAGCATTGTACTCTATTAATGGTCTGATGAGGGTTGAGTACAGAGGGGTTATAACATCCTTAGTCTTAGATGCGATGCCCTTACTTATGAGATGCACAACCTAGAATGCTTTCCTTACCACTGTGGACATATGGTGATCAAAGCTTAGATTGCTAAGAAAACTGTATTCCCAAATCTAGTACCACTGGGTTTCAGCTTACGGGGATGCTGTTAATATTGTAATTTGCACTGACTTTCTCTTTGCCAGAGGGGATAATAATGCACTTTTTTCATTTAGTCTGAGTCCGTGCTTCAACACCAATCATTTGTCTGTGTTAGCTCCTTTTGTAATATGTTAATATTGTTTGGGGACTCAGTGACTGCATACAGTTTGCAATCATCAGTGAACTTGGTAAGCCACAGGCCATCTACTTTCACCTGGACTTCCAAGAAATAGATTACAAGCAGTAGAAGGCCCAGCAGAGGTCCTTGTTGTACACCAGTGGTAACTGGTCTACTGGTAGAATTGGAATGTCCAACATTGACGGTATGTGTTCTCTCAGTGAGACAGTTGGCTACCCATATGGGTTAATCCCCAGCTGGGAGAGTTTACCAATGATACATGAGTGGGGGATCTACCCCTAATGAAGCCAAACTGGGTCAGGTCAAGAGTTTGAATGTCACCTCTGACCTTGTTGATAAGGTCCATGATGATTCTTTCCATAGCCTTGCAGATAAGGCTGGTTAGGCTTATAAGTCTATAGTGTCCAGAGTCGGTTGATGGAGCCCCTTTGTGCAACAGGATTTCTGTCACTGTTCTCCACTCTGCTGGAACAAATCTAGCACTCAGTCTGAGGTTGAAGAGAGTGCCAAGTGGTACCACTAGGTCTTATTTTAGATTATTTAATAAGCAGTGTGGGTTGTTATCTGGTCCCATAGAGGCCATGTTTTTGGCCTTGGAAATTGCAGATATGACTTGCGCTTTGGAGATTCTAGGTAGAAGACTAGTGTCAGGTCGGCTTTGGGGTATGGCTGGTGGGGAGAGAGGGGTGAAGTTTGCACCATATCTGTCAGCTACCAGGCTGGCAATTTCCTCAGGTTCTGTATGAGAGGTACTGTTCAGCACATAGGTAGAGATTCCGGGATTTTGGACATAGCTAAATAATGTCTTATGAGTATCCTTAGCAAGGGATGGTAATTTAGCTTTTCAACTGCTTTAGTGGACTTTACAAGATATCTGATTTGTTTTTTCAAGCTGTGTTGGGTATACCTCTTCTGCTGAGTAAGTTCCCTCTTGTTCTTAGACATCAGTTTCTTCCTTTTGTTATATAACCTATTTATACTTGAGGTCCACCAGGATGGCCTGTTTTTTTCAGGAGGACCTATATTTGATCTAGTCAGGGACAGCCTAATCTATACAGTTGTTTAGGTGGTTATACAGGGCATTTGTGTACTCCTCCACATAGGAGGCATTGTTGGTTGTGTTAGCAGGGAGTTTGAAACGTTTTATTACATCAGCTAGTATGCTGTAGTTTGCTTTGGTGAAAATTTTCAGTTTTTTTTATTTTTTTTATTTTTTGCTCCTGTGGGAGTGTGAGGTCTCAGGTCTGATTGTTACTTTGAATGAGGCAGATTTATGGTCTGACCTTACCAGTGAGGGCAACATACAGTGGTAGTGCATTGCACCCCCATATTTATGAGTACTAAGTCTAGAACATTTCAGCTCCTTTTAGAGGTGCAGACTAGCTTTTCCAGGGCACTTGTATTGATAATGTCCAGAAACCTCAGAGCAAGCATGTGTGTGCTCATGTATGTCACCCAATCGATGGAAGGATAGTTGAAATCTCCCATGACCAGAGTGTATGTCTGTATAGTGAGTGACTTTAGTAAGTCCAAGTAGGTGATGTGCTTCTCTTGTTGCATGGTTTGGGACCTGTAGCTAGCAATGAAGTTGTCGGGTGCTTTACCTATAGTTAGTTTGACATGGAGTAGCTCGAGAGAGTCATACTGTTTAACTAGCCTCAAGATGTATTTGGCTTTGATGAGGATGGATACACCTCCATCTTTGGTTCTTTCATGCTTGTTTTGGGGTCTGAACATGTGGAAAGCATTATAGCCTAGCATGGACAGGGTGCTCTATGCAGCCTTGAACCATGTTTCAGTGACTGCACAGATGTCAGCATATTCCAATGTGAGGAATGCTTCCAGGGTGGGCAGTTTCCTGTTTAGCCTCCTAGCATTAAGCCGCATAACCTTGAGTTTGCCTCAAATGGATTTTCTTTTTTTACGTCGAAAATTTTGTTGTTTTGACATTGCCTAAAAAAGGCACTATGGGGAGGCAAGCACATTTGCCAGTACATGAAAGCCTAGAGGAGACAAGTTTAGACCATTATTTCTGGCAAACCAGTGTGATCTGTCAACCATGTCTTCCCAGGTTGACAGATACTAGATCCCTCTGGTCTGACACCAAAAGCTAAGCCAATTGTTGTTGTCAATCATTTTTTTGTCCATATTGTGGTATCATCCTGGGTGAAGGTAGAATGTTGCTTAGGTCTAGGAACATACCTTTCACGCTAAGTGAAGACCAAAAAAAAAAAAAAAAAAAAAAAGGTCTGTCTTTAAACACAGAACTTACTTGTGTTCCGCATTATACATAATTTCTGCATTAAACATAAGTAGCTCAGTGTTTAGCGATTTTTGTTTGGCCCATATGCGAGCCAGTCAAAAAATTGCAAAATGGAGCTACTTGTGTTTAATACGGAACTGCCTGATTTTCCACATTAAACACAAGTAGCTCCGTGTTTAGCGATTTTTGATTGGCCTGTTTGCCGGTATACGGACCAATCAAAAAAAAAAAAAGAGGCTGTTTCACTGGGATTTAAACCAGCAGTGCAGGATTCGGGATCGGGGTGCTGATCTCAGGACAATCCCACTCAAATAGGGATGTCTGGTAACCTTGCCTGGGACATATAATCTGAGAGTTCAGTTATGTCTGTCTTCATATAGTGAAGAGAGATATGTCTCAATTCATTCACCCCAAAATGTACTATGACAGAGTCATAACAATAATTGTTGTTGAGTGTCTCGGGTGCATGCATGATTTGATGGATCCTGGCACCTGACGGGCAGCTGACTGTGACCTTCTCCTTGTCCATCCTGATGAGGGCGACATCTGTGTGTCTCACTATAGAGTTCCCTATGGCCAGGACATTTGGTTTTGAGGTGTGTGCGTGTGTGTGTGAGTGTGTGTGTGTGTGTGTGTGTGTGTGTGTGTGTGTGTGTGTGTGTGTGTGTGTGTGTGTGTGTGTGTGTGCTGCCAACCTGTTTGATGTCTAGTTTGTTGTTACATGAGAGAATTGATTCCAAATTCATAGAGTGATTATATTTATCACATATTGTATTTGTTTGTTTTAGGATTAAGTTGCTGTCAGTAACAAGAGGCAATTACTATATTGCCTCAGGATGCCCATGTCAATCAGGCTGGCCAGAGAAATGCTTGGACTCCAACCATGCATTAATGGCAGACTTTTACCATAACTACTACTGAGGAGTTTGCTAATTTGACCAGATATTGCTCCAGGATTAACAAATGGGCTTATTCTATTGAAGGCTAGGAGTGAAAACTATAACAATGCTTCTCAGCGTGCAACTGTTTCCTCAATGCAGCAGGGACATTTGAGGGGGTTCACTAGCAGGTGTCTAGGAGAAAATTGTCTTTCAAGGCCTTAGCATCTATACAGGGTGCTGCTGAAACCTGTTGCACACTGGGCAGCTAGGGCCAAACATGAGGCTTAAATACAGGTGGAATTAAACACTTGGGGAAAGCACGCAGTGAGCTTTCCTCCAGTAATCTCCAACTCAGATGAATACAGGTGGAATTAAACACTTGGGGAAAGCACGCAGTGAGCTTTCCTCCAGTAATCTCCAACTCAGATGAATACAGGTGGAATTAAACACTTGGGGAAAGCACGCAGTGAGCTTCCTCCAGTAATCTCCAACTCAGATGAATACAGGTGGAATTAAACACTTGGGGAAAGCACGCAGTGAGCTTTCCTCCAGTAATCTCCAACTCAGATGAATACAGGTGGAATTAAACACTTGGGGAAAGCACGCAGTGAGCTTTCCTCCAGTAATCTCCAACTCAGATGAAGCTCAGACTGCACACTTCAGTCACAAAGGTGCAGACAAGGCCCTCCTAATGTAGGATGGCTGGAACAGAGCTCAGCTGTAAATATACAGACTAGATTCATCAGATCTGAATCTAGTCTATGCTATGTACTAGCTACTTAAAGCAACAGAGCAGCTTTTTTTAGTGCAGAAAAAAGAAAACCAATCAGCAAAATGAGGCAACAAAATGATAAAAATACAGTCAACAAAGTGTATAGGAAACTTGCAAGGTACTTATTTTTTCAGTTTTAGCAGTGGATGCTTTGGATTTTAGCAGAATCTCTCCAGACCTCTGGCAAAAGTTGCCAAACATCGAGCAGCTCTGGTTAAAATAGGGGAAGCCACCTCTAGTAGTAGACCCATAGCAAGCAGCTTACCCCAAGGATTGGTCTTGGAGGGATATACTTTTCTGAGCTGCAAGCCAAAACCAGTGGTCTGTGGCTGAAGTTTGCAGATGACTGCAAGTTGGGCACTGTCATAAATTCCCCTAGTGATGTGAATATCCTCCAAGTTAGTTACCCAAACTAATGAATGATGCCAGAAGCATGGCCTCGAACTGAATGCCAAGAAATGCATCATTATAACCTTTGGAGAAGATGGCATCCCCACTAATTATCACATTAATAACAATGTACTAAGATGCAATCAGTAGTGAGGGACTTGGGCACCCAGGTTGCTAGTAACCTGACTTTTGACCACCAAGTTGCCTCCATTGTACATGGCCCACCTCATAAGTAAGGTTATTTCATCCAGGGATAAGGAGGTTATAACATCCCTGTACTCCTCCCTTATCAGACCCATTATTGAGTACAATGCCACCCTTCAGCATGTACCTTGCCAAGCACGTGCAGCAGCTGGAGAGACCACAGAGGTTCATGACCAGGAAAATCCAGGGTCTCAAACACCTATCCTATACAGATGGGTAAAGCCTTATCCCTCTATTCAGTCTCATACAGACTGCTCAGAGGTGACCACTGTCTGGCATACAAGGTCGTCTCAGACTCAGCCTTGATGGAGTTGCTGCATATCCATAAGTCAAACTCCAGTCATGCAACCTGCACACAAGGCCTCGACCTGGTCTGTGACATTAATAGAAGCTGTTGGCAAGATAGATTTCTGTCCCAAGGACTCCCCCATCTGTGGAATAGACTCTTCTCCATGTCAAGCAGAGTACCTCACTAGCCCTCTTTAAGAGGAACTTGGATGATTGAATGGGAAACAAAAATATACCCCTGGGATTCCACCTGTGCCCCTGCTGGACAGGGAAAACAGGTGCTGACTTTGTAAGAACGTGGGTGAAATTATTGGTTAGGCTTATAAGGGTCTCTGGGCCAATAGCCTAGTATTATCCTGTGAACCTATGAACCTAAAAGTGTGCAAACCTGCACATAGTGAGGCTTGACTACAGGTAAAATTAAACACATTTAATCTAATCTACAAATGGAAAAACACACAGCGAGCTTTCTTCCAGTGATCTCCAACTCAGATGAGGCTCAGTCTACACACTTCTGCCACAAGGGTACAAGTAGGGCCCTCCTAATGTAAGATGGCTGGAATAGCGCTCAAGTGGACAATACAGATCTTAATCTACTCTATGGTGTGTACTAGCTGCTTAAGGCAACAGAACAGTTTTTGTAAAGGCAGAAAAATACAGTAAAAATCAGTAAAATGAGGCAGCAAAATGATAAAATATAGTCAACAACGTGCAATGGAAACACAAATGGAACTTATTTTCTCAGTTTTAGCAATGGATGCTTTGGATTTCAACAGAATCTCTCCAGGCCTCTGACAAAAGTCAACAAATGTTTAGCAGCTCCAGTAAATGACCTGCATTAGGACTACCCTCTGCATAGTCTGGCAGCTGTTCAAGAAACTGTGAATAGTGGAAGACTATATGGAGATCATTTTTTATAGAGGATTTTAAACTGGAGTGCTTTGTTTATATATGTTTGCATGATGCGCAAATGTGAGGCATTTGAACCAACAGGATGAAAGACTTTTACACAGTTAATTCCTCAGGCCAATAAGATAAAGATACAATAAACCATCTACCAGCAGTTTACAGCTTGGATGGGTTGAATTTAGCTCTACTCCCACCAGACTGCAAAAGATTCCTCAATGTAAAATAGACTGGTTTGAGCTCAAGTGCAGTAATAAATGCTTTACAACAAAAGACAGAATTCCCCCAATATCAGGAATTATTGGAAATAAGTTCACTAACCATGAGAAATGTTCAACAAAATGTTAGTGCATAATGTAAAAGTAAAACAACACAGAAAAACGTTACAAAACCTAGAAATATTTGCAGACTCAGGAGAACTTTGCCAAACTCAAAACAGCTTTTGCAGTACCAGAAAAGAGTAGAAAATATCAAAATACTTTTAAAACAGCCTAACAGCAGTGCAGTAACAAATAGATAGTAATTCTTTAAAAAGTGCAGACTGAAAAAAGTGATACATTTAATTAAATGAAAAAATGCTGCACAGAAGTGTTAAATAACACTTAGTCAGTCAGAGCAAATGCAAAAAAATACTTATATCAGCTTTGTAGGTCCAAAAGGTTTTAGAAGCAATCCAAGTCTTGTAGTCATGTGCACACAGCTTGTGCATCAAGCCAAAGCAAGCTCATGTCAAATCAACCATCACAATGTTAATCCAGATTTCATAGTCTCCCACATAGGTAGATAATAAAGCATATGTATACTTTTTATTTTATTTATTTTTATTTTACATTTGTTAACCAGGAAAGTCCGACTTGGAACAAAGCCAATTTGCAGTGGAGGATCTTGGAGAAATGCTCCAGATGCATGCCTTTGTAATGTGGGAGGAAAGCAGACCACCCAGAGGAAACCCACACGAATGCAGGGAGGACATGCAGACTCCAGTCAGAAGGCATCCCAGCTGAGAATTGAACTGGAGAGCCTCCTGCTGTGAGGAGACAATGCTACCACTGTACCACTGCACCATCATCCTTAAGATATAGAAAATATAGTATAAGTACAGAAGATATAAATTAGGAGCATGCCATCCAAAAGTGTAATAAAACAAATATGTTTTGATCAGACACATATAAGCTTGGTCTACTCAATACTACTGCCATCCCTGAGTAAGTGAACTCCCTTTGCCAGGAGATGCTCTACTAATTCCATAACCTTAACAAGAAGTCAGGATGCTACCTAAATGTGAACAATGTCTGCTGGATGAGCTGTCATCATGACTGCATCTTCAACCATGACCACGTGGTCTACCATGTCTGGTTGTAGAGATATCAATCATTGATGGAGCAATAGAAGTAGCACCACTATGGGGGAAGGATCTGACATGGCCACAGCAGCTAACACCTGACAATGTAGTAGCTCTTCAGCCACATGGATGTTGACCCTCCCAAATCAAATGTCCCATTACAGACACTGCTTGATCTAGTGTGCCATTCATCTTGTCCAAAGAATTGGCCACATGGTTCATGCAGTCTTTCACATCAGAATTCACAACATGCAGTACTCTGACTATGTGGTCTGAGGCCCTGATGGAATGTGCCTCTGTCTTAGCCCTACACATACTTTGGGTGGCACCTACTAACACACCAACATCAGTGGCAGAGTGGAAAGTATAGCTCCTCTGAGTACCACTGTCTACATACACCCTTGTGTGATACTTCACCCTCATGATGACTAGGGGGAGGCTCTGCTAGCTCTGCAGCTTGAGTAGCCACACTACCCTGATCAACCATGACTCCCTCAACCTGTCTTATCTCAGAGGGTTTCATGGCATGGGTATGGCTAGACATATTGAATGTGTCTGAACTCTGAGGAGGGGATCTGGGAGCCACAGCCAGAGTGTCAGACTGACCCTTGCCTATTCATCACTGCTGTCATCATCAGAGACTACTGATACTCCAGCATTAGTCGCTAGGAGCTCCACAGTGCCAGTGGCAGACTCAGTTATAATTTATAGCAATACAACATAACAAAAAAGAGACATATAAGAAATGCTGATCAGCCATATCCTACATAGCCTTGAAGTACTAGATACAGATGCTATTAAAATGTTATTAAGGTAAATTTAAGGATTATATAACTGAATGCAATGAAAAGTTATACCCAAACCACTTGCTGGTGGTCGTGGAACCTTAATACCAGATGAATGTAGACAAACAAAAGGGAGATGGATAGAGGTATGACATCCATCAGACAGAAGATTACTCATGAAAGGTAACCCTGTTTGTAGTAGTACAAAATTTTATAAATATAAAATATATCTCTATTATCTAGATATATGTGCATACATATATATAAAGTAGATAGCTATATTGATATGATTGAATGGTGTACCTGGACCATCATTATTTGAACCTGTGGCTGTCTTCCAACTCTGCACTCATGTCCAGCATAGCACTGAACTACTCTGCTGAGATGCCTGGACCCCTTACAGCCAACAGGATTTCCTCCATCTCACTGAGAGGTGGTTCAGTAGCAGGACCATCCCCAGTGGCTCCCTTCACTTTTTTTTTTGGACACTGTGATCATGTCACTGACCCTATACCCAATGGTATGGTAGTCACAGCCATGCTACCCACAGCTTTCAAATCACTAACCACCTTCCAACAGGTATGGTCATGGAAGGGCTTATCAGCTACAATCTTCAGTAAGAGGCATGAGCCATGTTGATGGAGTGCCTGGATTATAACCTGGACTATAACCTCATTCTCAGCATCTGAAAATGCAGATTTACTTGGCCTGGATTTTTTTAGGTGCCATGTCCTTATATGTGAGTGAAGAAAGTTAAGGATTAGATAAATCAACATGGGCTATGTGTTTACAAGATGGTCTACAATGGACATAAAACATATATGCATTTATGCAGACATTACAAACATATATAACCAGGGATTTATATAAATACACACTACACACATCAAACATACAACTGCAATCTCCACCTTCTTCCCCAACTCTGGCAGTAACATAACTGAATAATGACAAATAAGTTGGTTAGTCTAGAATATATAACAGTATTACCAGAGTATGAACTTAAACTTTTACATTAAAACTACATTCTATATTCAGACATCTATTAACACTATCAAGAACATGTGGGCAGAATGAAACTTTGTATGTAATACAAGTCATATGCTTTTAATAGTGACTATGAAACCTGCCTTACAAAAATAAATTTGCTAATTGTAGACAACACTCAGTTATGTAATGAAAATGAAATACCCCGTGCAAAACAACCTTCTTCTCAACACCAAAAACAACAAATGTCAAGAACACAACCCTTCAGATGGAATAACAGTTATGGCATACATATACAACAGCCTTACCAAAGAACATCTTTCTGAAATGTCAGTTTAAAATTGCTACTCCTACTAAGGTTGTAATGTATTCACATCCTCAGAGATATGTTTCAATTTACCCATCTAATACTAGATGATAATTATTTATATAGCAGCTGCTATACCTTCTATATAAATCAATCAATCTGTTGTTTCCCCTTATATACAGTTACTCATCAACAACTGTTTAAATATTTTTGAATTTGTTGTGGAGATTTTCACCATGAGCCTCCGATGAAAATGGGCCACTTGCTCAGTGTGACTTCCCTAGTTACCAAAGGACAAATAAAATAAAGTAAAATGAAATGAAATAAATGGACAAAATGCAGACATCACTTTCAAATTTTTCTAGTAAATAATACTAAAATCATAACTCTAAGTATTACTAACTTGTAAAGAGCATAACATACTTTGGCAGGATCTGTAATCAAGTTCACTGAAAATAATGTGGTTGATTCACTTTTTAATCAAACAGCAGTATCTTAAGTTGGTGTACCCAAGCAGTGTTCCATACTGTGATACAAATTCATTTACCCTAGGTAGTGCTTATATAATGCAGATTATACAACTCCCCCCAATTAATATTCAAAAACGTGCACGCTGATTGGTCAGCATGCACGTTGTAAGTCAGAGTTATAGTAATGGAAAAAGTCCGGTCGCCTGGACTTTTTCCATTACTATAACTCTTTTTTCTCACTGTTTCACTATGTTAAACGAGTTTAACATAGTGAGACAGCTTTAAAAAAAGCAACGGAGATTCTCCATTGCTTTTTTAAAGCTGTCTCGCTATATTAAACTCCTTTAACATAGCGAGACAGTTTGTAAAAAGCAACAGAGATCTTGCTTTCTCCATTGCTTTTGCCCACAGTTCTGATGTACTGCGTAGGCATATGCATGCGCAGTACATCAGAACTGCCGCATTATACCAGACAGCTGCGGAAGGACAGCAAGGCGGCATTATACAATGCCATTATTTAAGAAAAGTAATTATTTTTTTTTTTTAAATAATGTCATTGTATTGTAGCAATAACCCACTTCTGGGTGTGGGTAATGCTGGATTTACCCACAGTTGGCTTTGTTTGGCCACTTGGGCTTCGCCCTCGTGACCAAACCATGCCAACAGTGGGTAAATCCCACATTACCACACCCAGGCATGGATTATTGCTATATTAACCCACCTGTGCACACTGAATATGCAAACCAGATGTCAGCTCATTATCATTCCCAAATCATTTAACCTGCTAAAAGTGCTGGACAGGTAAACATGGTGTGAGTATCTAAACAATGGAGAGCACACACCCTAGCAGCTCAAGAGTGAGTATTCAGAACTGCTGCTAGCTCATGGCTTGCAAGTGTGACACATTAGTACTACTGCAAGATTAATTAATTTTTTGTTGCTTTGATGAACACTTACAGAGTGTTTGTCAAAGAGAATAAGCTTAAACCAAAGTTTTTGATTACATTGAATTAAGGGATAACCTTTATACCAACTTCATGAATATATGCTTAAAATTAAATGTACCTTTCAGTAAAAAGTGTATGTAACTCATATCAATTGCATAATACTTAAACAAACTGAAACATTGTAAATGAATGAAAATTATAATGCAATCATGTTAAAAATGCATGAAAAGTAAGCAATGCTCACAAATGACAAGATAAAGCCTACTTGTATTTCATACATTTGTGCATGTGACATGTTTTGCCAACTTCACTGGTGCAAGTATCACATTCATCTAGACTTCTTTCATGAAAGGACAGAGGACACGTGTGAAAACATGGGTGTATTGCTCTCCAGGTGTAAAATGTTAGAAAGTCAAAACTTGAGTATATGTTATCTACTCTCTGTATCTCATAACATCAATGTTACTGTGGAAAACAATGGTCATCTTATCACTGTTTCATGCTAATGACATGCTTTCATGGTTCAAATCTAGAAAGGGTGATGTCTATGTGAAATTAGGGATCCTTAACATCCACATTTTAATGGCATAAGACAAGAATTTTTTTTTTGCTTCATGCGTTGCATGACACTAAGCATTTCTCATTGGTAAATGTCAGTGGTAACTATCACTGAATGAGAGTTCACTTTCCAAGGCAAAAACTCTAAAATTTAATTTGACATGTCATTGATAGCACAAACAAGATGTTGATGGTTACAGGATGTTTTGACCCCTGCATTACACATTCCGTATCTAGATCTGTAACAAGGCTTCATAATAGTTTATAACACTCAACAAGAATAGTGAAAACATATGACAATCATTGACAATCATGCATAATTGCACAGAAAATAACCTGTTATTAGAAAGAACAAAATATTATTCACATTACTGATCTGTAACCTGGTACAATCATAGAGAACTGACAATTTCTTAATAGACTAAATTTGATATATATATATATATGTGTGTGTGTGTGTGTGTGTGTGTGTGTGTGTGTGTGTATATATATATATATATATATATATATATATATATATATATGTGTGTGTGTGTGTGTGTGTATATATATATATATATATATATATGTATGTATATATACATTTGCATTTGATCTACATAAAATAATAACATTATTAATAGTAATTCCTTATGACTATAATGTTTAAAATGTTAAATTTTAACTTCCTATGTAAAATTCCTGATTGATTTTATTGTTAACATTTTAAAAACTATTGTTAATTAAATTAACTATGTTTAGATATTAAATAAAATGTTAAATACATTAACATTTACATATTAAAATGTTAAATAATACATTAATTGGTTTACTATCAAAATGTGGAAAACCAAAATAATTTTTATCTTTTGATCGAACTATTTAGCAGAAATTGATAATAAAGAATTACCAAAATTTCAGAAATAGTACCACAGAACTGACATTTGAACACCAGAGGTTCCAGTTTCAAATGTCTGTGTTGCCAGTAATGTTTTTGCAGGGGTGGAAGCCACTCTGCACCTCCCATGTGGGGGCTGCTTCCCCCACACTCCCTGCATATTATATATTTTAACTCCAAGAACACACTACAGTGAAAAAAGGGTACATTTCCAGACCCCCACTGAAGTGCAATCTATTCTCAGAACGTCAATTCACAGTAGTGAAAGCACACTGCCATTTACTAATGTGGAGTCGAACATTTTCTAGATGGGCATTACAAGAACTTGAAGACAGCCTTTTGACTTTCCAAGTTTGCTTATGTGTTGCTCTAAATTTTGATAGTAAACCTATTAAATTATGATGTAAAATCCCTAATTAAATTATTAAGTAGTAAAATGCTTTTACTAAATTTAATTGGGGTCAAACTGTCCGGGGTAAAATTTTCCTGGATCAACCTGTCCTGTACATATTCCCATAGACAGTACATGTGATTTTTAATGTGAAAGTATGTCCAGTTGCATTGGGGTCAAACTGTCCTTCTTCCATGTTGAAAGTGCAATTTAGTCAGCACTCTGGATAGAAATAAATGCCAAAAAGACAGCTATTATGTTACTTTCTCTGGCTTAGTGTGATAATTCAGTAAGATTTAAGTAACAATGCCAATAATTCAGGTATTCAGTCCAGGTTTTGATATTCTGAAGTTAGTATTCACATTTAGCAGGACATCCTGTGATCAGAGTCATCACCATACAGTAACATGAAAAAGAGCAAGCAGGACTTCCTGTCATCAGTGTCATCACCATTACAGCAACATGAAGAAGCGCAAGCAGGACCTCCTGTGATCAGTGTCTTCACCATACAGTAACATGAAGAAGAGCAAGCAGGACCTCCTGTGGTCAGTGTCATCACCATACAGTAACATGAAGAAGAGCAAGCAGGACCTCCTGTGATCAGTGTCATCACCATATAGAAAAATGAAGAAGTCAAGCAGGACCCCCTGTGATCAGTGTCATCACCATACATTAACATGAAGAAGAGCAGGTAGGACCTTCTGTGATCAGTGTCATCACTGTTACAGCAACCTGATGAAGAGCAAGCAGGGCCTCCTGTGATCAGTGTCATCACCATACAGTAATAAGAAAGAAGAGCAAGCAGGACCTCCTGTTATCAGTGTCATCACAATTACAGTAACATGATGAAGACCAAGCAGGACCTCCAGTGAGCAGTGTCATCACCATACAGTAACAGGAAGAAGAACAAGGAGGCCTTCCTGTGATCAGTGTAATCACCATGACATGACCTCCTGTGATCAGTGTCATCACAATTACAGTAACATGATGAAGACCAAGCAGGCCCTCCAGTGAGCAGTTTCATCACCATACAGTAACATGAATAAGGGCAAGCAAGACCTCATGTGATCAGTGTCACCATCATAAGGTAATATGAAGAAGAGTAAGCAATACCCCCTGTGATCAGTTTCATCACCATTACAGTAACATGAAAAAAAGTAAGCAAGACTTCTTGTGACTAGTGTCATCACCATACAGTAACATGAATAAGGGTAAGCAGGACCTCATGTGATCAGTGTCACCATCATATGGTAATATGAAGAAGAGCAAGCAATACCTCCTGTGATCAGTTTCATCACCATTACAGTAACATGAAAAAAGTAAGAAAGACTTCTTGTGACTAGTGTCATCACTGTTACAGTAATATGAAGAAGAGCAAGCAGGACCTCCTGTGATCAGTGTCATCACCATACAGTAACATGAAGAAAGGCAAGCAGGACTTCCTGTGATCAGTGCCATAACCATTACAGTGACATGAAGGAGAGCAATCAGGACCTCCTGTCATCAGTGTCATCACCATATAGTAACATGAAGAAGTCAAGCAAGACCTCCTGTGATCAGTGTCATCACCATACAGTAACATGAAGAAGAAGAGCAAGCAGAACCTCCTGTGATCAGTGTCATCACCATTACAGTAACATGAAACAGAGCAAGCAGGACCTCCTGTGATCAGTGTCATCACCATACAGTAATATGAGAAAGAGCAAGCAGACCTCCTGTGATCAGTGTCATCACAATACAGTAATATGAAAGAAGAACAAGAAGGACCTTTTGTGATCAGTGCCATCACGATTACAGTGACATGAAGAATAGCAAACAGGACCTCCTGTGATCAGTGTCATCACCATACAGTAACATGAAGAAGAGCAAGCAGGACATCCTGTGATCGGTGTCATCACCATTACAGTAACATGAAAAATAGCAAGCAGGACTTCCTGTGATCAGTGTCATCACCATCACAGTAATGTAAAGAAGGGCAAGCAGGACTTCCTGTGATCAGTATCATCATCATACAGTAACATGAAGAAGACCAAACAGGACCTCCTGTGATCAGTTTCATCACCATTACTGTAACATGAAAAAGAGTAAGCAGGACCTCTTCTGATCAGTGTTATCACTGTTACAGTAACATGAAGAAGAGCAAACAGGACCTCCTGTGATCAGTGTCATCACCATTACAGTAACATGAAGAAGAGCAAGCAGGACCTTCTGTGATCAGTGTCATCACCATTACAGTAACATGAAACAGAGCAAGCAGGACCTCCTGTGATCAGTGTCATCGCCATACAGTAATATGAAAAAGAGCAAGCAGACCTCCTGTGATCAGTGTCATCACAATACAGTAATATGAAAGAAGAGCAAGAAGGACCTTTTGTGATCAGTGCCATCACCATTATAGTGACATGAAGAACAGCAAACAGGGCCTCCTGTGATCAGTGTCATCACCATACAGTAACATGAAGAAGAGCAAGCAGGACCTCATGTGATCAGTGTCATCAGCATACAGTAACATGAAGAAGAGCAAGCAGAACCTCCTGTGATCAGTGTCATCACCATACAGTAACATGAAGAAGAGCAAGCAGGACCTCCTGTGATCAGTATCATCATCATACAGTAACACGAAGAAGACTAAGCAGGACCTGCTGTGATCAGTTACATCACCATTACCGTAACATGAAAAAGAGTAAGCAGGGCCTCTTCTGATTAGTGTCATCACCATACAGTAACATGAAGAAGAGCAAGCAGGACCTCCTGTGATCAGTGTCATCACAGTTACAGTAACATGAAGAAGAGCAAGCAGAACCTCCTGTGATCAGTGCCATCACCATACAATAACATAAAGAAGAGCAAGCAGGACCTCCTATGATCAGTGTCATCACCATTACAGTAACAAGAAGAAGAGCAAACAGGACCTCCTGTGATCAGTGCCATCACCATTACAGTGACATGAAGAAGAGCCACCAGGACCTCCTGTGATCAGTGTCATCACCATTACAGTGACATGAAGAAGAGCAAGCAAGACCTCCTGTGTTCAGTGTCATCACCGTTACAGTAACATGAAGAATAGCAAGCAGGACCTCCTGTGATCAGCGTCATCACCATACATTAACATGAAGAAGAGCAAGCAGGAGCTCCTGTGATCCGTGTCATCACCATACAGTAACATGAAGAAGAGCAAGCAAGACCTCCTGTGATCAGTGTCATCACCATATAGTAAAATGAAGAAGTCAAGCAGGACCTCCTGTGATCAGTCTCATCAACATACAGTAACATGAAGAAGTCAAGCAGGACCTCCTGTGATCAGTGTCATCAGCATTACAGTAACATAAAGAAGAGCAAGTAGGATCTCCTGTAATCAGTGTCATCACCATTACAGTAACATGAAGAATAGCAAGCAGGACCTCCTGTGATCAGCGTCATCACCATACAGTAACATGAAGAAGAGCAAGCAGGAGCTCCTGTGATCCGTGTCATCACCATACATTAACATGAAGAACAGCAGGCAGGACCTTCTGTGATCAATGTCATCACTGTTACAGTAACCTGACAAAGAGCAAGCAGGACCTCCTGTGATCAGTGTCATCACCATACTGTAATATTAAGAAGAGCAAGCAGGACCTCCTGTGATCAGTGTCATCACCATACAGTAATAAGAAAGAAGAGCAAGAGGGACCTTTTATGATCAGTGTCATCACCATTACAGTGCCATGAAGAAGAGCAAACAGGACCTCTTGTGATCAGTTTCATCACCATTACAGTAACATGAAAAAAAGTAAGCAGGACCTCTTGTGACTAGTGTCATCACCGTTACAGTAACATGAATTAGAGCAAGTAGGACCTCCTGTGATCAGTGTCATCACCATTACAGTAACATGAAATAGAGCAAGCAGGACCTCCTGTGATCAGTGTCATCACCATACAGTAACATGAAGAAGGGCAAGCAGGACTTCCTGTGATCAGTGCCATCACCATTGCAGTGACATGAAGAAGAGTCATCAGGACCTCATGTGATCAGTGTCATCACCATTACAGCAACATGAAGGAGAGCAAGCAGGACCTCCTGTCATCAGTGTCATCACCATATAGTAGCATGAAGAAGTCAAGCAAGACATCCTGTGATCAGTGTCATCACCATCAGTGATTGAGGGCTCAGTGTCTGTTATTCTAAAAGTGTATTCGTTCTGGTTTAAGCACTTGGGCTTCAGGCTAGTTATTTTTTATTAAGAAGGTTCGTGGTCTGCACTCTTGTGGGAGGATAGGCTGGACTCTGCCCTTCTGAGCTGGGAATTTCTGGTTAGAGGCTTATAGTGCCTGCATATTTGAACTGTTTCTTACTGAAACTGGTACACCTTGTTTGCTGTAGCATAGACTATATCCAGGCCTGCTGAATCTAGCTTTGTTTATATGCTTGTTGTTTGTTTGCTTGTTATTTCCCTGAAACACTAATTCCACCTAAAATGCAGCTTTTCCGCGCTTCTGTGGATCCCTACTGATATCTGCACTGCTTACTGTACTTATTTCCTTGTTTCACTTGAAAGAAAGTTACTCTTTGTCATTTTTGCATTTAAGTTACCTGTAACACATTGCATTTAAGTTACTTGGCACTTGCTCACTAAAGCAATTATACAAGTCAGCACTAAAAAATTAAAAGCACTACACCCTCACAAACTCCCTTGAATACCTTGTTCCCCATTGGCCCTTTTTTCAATTATAAAGGAATTCCCAATACTATTCTAGCATGTCCAAAGGTTAGTTGTCAATCTCCTCTCCGGTCCAGCTGGTGAATCTGGGAACCTTGCGGCAATGTTACAACTGCCTCATGTACACAGACAACCCTCTCCTCCTCCCAACAAATTCCAACACATGTGAGAGTTGCAACCATATAGCCAAACTGGAGGCTAAGCTGTCTCAACTCAGTACTGGCGTAACCAGTCAGGAGGAGAAGGAAACCACACTCACTACAATTCCAGTCTGACATAGACCTTCCACGATAGCAAACCAAACACATAAACACACAAAAACATACTCGGAGGCTCTAAATAAAAATATGCCTAAGCAGCAGAGACCTCCAAAGCAGACACCCAAGCAACCGCTACCCCAAAACAAAACACGTGCAACACATAGCTCACAAACTTGTAATAGGTGACTCTATCATCAGGCAAACTGACATCCCGCTCACCAGGCTGAACAAGGAGAAGGTCATGAGCTGCCTGTCGGGCACTAGGATCCGCCACATAACACAAGAACTCAGGTCACTCCAAGGCAAGTACAAATATGATTCAGTCATTGTCCATGCTGGTGTGAATGACCTGAGATGTACCTACCTGGACTACATGAAAAGAGATATAGAGGAGCTCTCTGAGCATGTAGCCCAGGCCGGTATGACCCTGACCTTAAGTAGCAGCTTACCCTCACCAAGAATGATGCCACAATATGAAAACAAGATGATCAATTTCAACAAGTGGCTTAAGTATTGGTGTCATTCAAAGGGAATCCAATGCCTGTCAGCCTGGGATGACATGCTCGACAAGCCACGATGCTTCACTAGGGACGGCTTGCACCTGTCACCCCTGGGCTTTCGGATATTGGCAAAGGTTCTTGCTACCCCCATAGTGCCTTTTTTAGGCAAGGATCAAAAGACAAATCCACCACCATAGGTATCACAAGGGATAAGAAACTAAGTAATGCAACTCAACGCCAGAAGTCTAAATCTCAAGGATGCATGCACTCTAATCTCTCCTTAGCATGGAGAACATTGATATCTGTGCAATAACAGAAACCTGGTTCAAGGCTCCTGAGAACACCCCAGCACTACCAGGTTATACCTCATACCATGCTTTTTGGCCCCAAAACTTGAACCGAACCACAAAAGGAGGGGGTATCAATATTCGTCAAAGATACCCACACCTCGAGGTTGGTGGCTCAACACGAAGCATCAGAGACTATCCATGTGCAACTAACAGTGGGTAAAACTGCCTTCCAGTTTATAGCCTGCTACAGACCACTCTCCCAAACCCAGGAACCCCTCTTGGCCTTCCTGAGAACACTGGAAAATATGAAGGCCTCTCCAATCACCATTATATTGGGAGACCTCAACTACCCAAACATAGACTGGGAGCATTACTCTAGCTCCAACACCATACCCAAAGGTTCCTAGAATTTATAAACTCAAATGCTATGGAACAACTTGTTACCACTCCCACAAGAGGGGAAAACATACTGGACCTGATCTTCACCAACATGGGGACTCTATGCTCCAGACCAGAAGTGTATCCCTCACTGGTAAGATCAGACCATAAACTAATCTCACTGGATATTCACATCCCGACCCCACCCCCTGCCCAGAAAACCACAGTTAAAAACTTCAATAAAGCAAATTTCACACTCCTCAAAACCAAGGTGGAATCCTTCAAAGCCCCTGGGCCTGTGGAAAATACGACCCAGACCACAGAATCCTTTATAAATGCATTCTATGAACACCTTCAGGAATGCATGGATCATGCAATCCCAAATAAAACCAAGACCCAATCCTCCAAAGGCAGACGTCCTGTCTGGTGGATCCCAGTCATAAACAAACTATACAATAGAAGGAGGAAGCTACTACATGATAGAGCAAAATCCCAAAAAGGGATGGCATCTCTGATCAGTATTAGCAAAAGACTACGGGCACTCATAAAATCGTCTAAGGCCAGCTTCGAGAGAAAAATTGCACAGGACACAAAGGATAATCACAAGGCTTTCTTTAGTGATGTTAGGATCCTGGGTGGGAATTCCGAGATATGCTCAGAATTAGCCCAAAATGACAAAAAATACACCGAACCCACAGACATTGCCAACATCTTAGCTGACAGGTTCAGCATAAACCCCCCCCCTTCCCCACCAAAAGGGCAAATATCTATCCCAGCAGAGTGCTGCCCCCCTGACATCTCAGATGCTCAGGTAAGAGCCACCCTCTCCAAAGCAAAAAACACAGCATCAATGGGACCAGACGGTGTCCCGGGCTGCATCCTACATGAACTCCAAGAAGAGCTAAACCCAAACATAAAACTACTGTTCGATCTCAGCCTTACTACAGGATATGTACCCGAAGAGTGGCGTACAGCAACAGTGGTCCCTCTCCACAAAGGTGGTGCCTCAACAGATCCTGGAAACTATTGCCCCATAAGCCTAACTAGCTTGGTCTGCAAAGCTATGGAAAGGATCATCATGGACCCCATAAATAAAGATATTGGGGACCTACAGACACTGGATCCTACCCAGTTCGGCTTTGTTAAGGGCAGATCCTGCCTCTTAAACCTGGTAGATTTCATTGAAACAGTCACCAAGGCCATTGATGAGGGGAAGGTGTTCCACACAGCCTACCTGGATCTCGCAAAAGCCTTTGTTACAATACCCTACTTGGGCATTATAGATAAGCTCTTGAGCTTAAATATAAACCCTTATGTCACTAGATGGGTTGCAAACTGGCTCAAGGACAGAACCCACATGGTTAGAATTGCTGGAGCCATGTCAGACTCCAAACCAGTTACAAGTGGCATCCCATAAGGCTCAGTCCTGGGACCTCTCTTGTTCGGTACATATTTCTCGGAGGTACAGGCCAACACGGAAGGACTGTGGCTGACCAAGTTCGCAGATGACTGCAAACTGGGCACAATTGACTCTCCAGCTGACACAAACATCCTTCAAAAGAGCCTCATAGAAACAGACAACTGGTGCCAGAGCCATGGTCTCAAGCTAAACATCAAAAAGTGGATAGTCATCCCCTTTGGCGAAAACAAAGTGCCCACAAATTACCACATAGGTGGTAATCCATTAAGTACGGAAGAAGTAATTAGGGACCTGGGGACCCCAGTTGATAGCAATCTCTCATTTGACAACCACGTGGCCAAAGTGGTTAGAAAAACATTTTATATAGCCCACCTAATCATGAAGGGATTCACATCTAGATCAGGGGAGGTCATCGTGCCTCTTTATTCATCCCTCATCAGGCCCATAATTGAGTACAATGCCCCTTTTGGGATGTACCTTACCAGACACCTGCAGCAACTGGAAAGACCCCAAAAGTACCTCACCAAGAGGATCAAAAAGCTCAAACAGATGCCATATGCTGCCCGGTTAAAGAAACTCCAGCTCTACTCAGTGGCATACCGCGTGGTTAGAGGCGATCTGTGCCTGACATATAAAGCCATGTCTAACCCGGAATTAATGGACATGCTGCACCTAAGAAAATCCAAATCCCATCGAGCTACGTGCTCGAGAGACTTCAACCTCAGCACTGAAATAAATAGGACATGCTGGAGGGACAGATTCATAACCCAGAGGCTCCCTTCACTCTGCAATAAAATCCCAGTCCAGGTTAGGCAGAGTCCCTCACTGACTCTCTTCAAGAGGAATCTTGATGCGTGGATGGGAGATCATAGGTTTACCCCGTGTATCACTTCTGTGTCACTGTTAGACAGAGGCACAGTATACTAACCTAGAAAAAGGGCATAGCAAAATTAATTTAAAATGGGTGGCAAAAGACAAACACACTCAGGCTAGGCTTATAAATGCCCTAGGGCAGATAGCCTAGTATGAACCTATGAACCTATGAACCTATTACAGTAAAATGAAGAATAACAAACAGAACCTCCTGTGATCAGTGTCATCACCATTACAGTAACATGAAGAAGAGCAAGCAGGACCTCTTGTGACCAGTGTCATCACCATACAGTAACATGAATAGGAGCAAGCAGGACCTTCTGTGATCAGTGTCATCACCAATACAGTAACATGAAACAGAGCAAGCAGGACCTCCTGTGATCAGTGTCATCACCATTACAGTAACATGAAGAAGAGAAAGCAGGATCTCTTGTGACCAGTGTCATCACCATACAGACATGAATAAGAGCAAGCAGAACCTTCTGTGATCAGTGTCATCACCAATACTGTAACATGAAACAGAGCAAGCAGGACCTCCTGTGATCAGTGTCATCACCATACAGTAACATAAAGAAGAGCAAGCAGGCCTTCCTGTGATCAGTGTAATCACCATTAGAGTAACATGAAGAAGGGCAAGCAGGACTTCCTGGGATCAGTGTCATCATCATACATTAACATGAAGAAGACCAAGCAGGACCTCCTGTGATCAGTATCATCATCATACATTAACATGAAAAAGACCAAGCAGGACCTCCTGTGATCAGTTTCATCACCATTACAGTATCATGAAAAAGAGTAAGCAGGACCTCTTCTGATCAGTGTCATCACTGTTACAGTAACATGAAGAAGAGCAAGCAGGACCTCCTGTGATCAGTGTCATCACCATTACAGTAACATGAAGAAGAGCAAGCAGGACCTCTTGTGATCAGTGTCATCACCATACAGTAACATGAAGAAGAGCAAGCAGGACCTCCTGTGATCAGTGTCATCACCATACAGTAACATGAAGAAGAGCAAACAGGACCTCCTGTGATTAGTGTCATCACCATTAAAGTAACATGAAGAAGACCAAGCAGGACCTCCTGTGATCAGTTTCATCACCATTACCATAACATGAAAAAGAGTAAGCAGGACTCTTTTTGATCAGTGTCATTACTGCCAGTAACATGAAGAAGAGCAAGCAGGACCTCCTGTGATCAGTGTCATCACCGTTACAGTAACATGAAGAAGTGCAAGCAGGACCTCCAGTGATCAGTGTCATCACCATACAGTAACATGAAGAAGAAAAAACAGGACCTCCTGTGATTAGTGTCATCACCATTAGAGTAACATGAAGAAGACCAAGCAGGACCTCCTGTGATCAGTTTCATCGCCATTACCGTAACATGAAAAAGAGTAAGCAGGACCTCTTCTGATCAGTGTCATCACTGTTACAGTAACATGAAGAAGAGCAAGCAGGACCTCCTGTGATCAGTGTCATCACCATTACAGTAACATGAAGAAGAGCAAGAAGGACCTCTTGTGATCAGTGTCATCACCATACAGTAACATGAAGAAGAGCAAGCAGGACCTCCTGTGATCAGTGTCATCACTTTTACAGTGACATGAAGAATAGCAAGCAGGACTTCCTGTGTTCAGTGTCATCTCCATTACAGTAACATGAAGAAGCACAAGCAGGACCTCATGTGATTAGTGTCTTCACCATTACAGTAACATAAAGAAGAGCAAGCAGAACCTCCTATGATCAGTGTCATCACCATTAGAGTAACATGAAGAAGAGCAAGCAGGACCTCCTGTGATCAGTGTCATCACCATACATTAACATGAAGAAGAGCAGGCAGGACCTTCTGTGATCAGTGTCATCATTGTTACAGTAACCTGACGAAGAGCAAGCAGGACCTTCAGTGTCATCACAATTACAGTAACATGATGAAGACCAAGCAGGACCTCCAGTGAGCAGTGTCATCACCATACAATAACATGAAGAAGAGCAAGCAGGACCTCCTGTGATCAGTGTCATCACCATAAAGTAATATGAAAGAAGAGCAAGCTGGACCTCCTGTGATCAGTGTCATCATCATATAGTAACATGAAAAAGATCAAGCTGGACCTCCTGTGATCAGTGTCATCACTGTTACAGTAACATGAAGAAGAGGAAGCAGGACCTCCTGTGATCAATGTCATCAGCATTACAGTAACATGATAAGAAGAGCAAGAAGGACCTCCTGTGATCAGTGTCATCACCATGAAGTAATATGAAGAAGAGCAAGAAGGACCTTTTGTGATCAGCGTCATCAACATTACAGTGACCTGAAGAAAAACAAACAGGACCTCCTGTGATCAGTGTCATCACCATACAGTAACATGAAGAATAGCAAGCAGTACCTCCTGTGATGAGTGTCATCACCATACAGTAACATGAAGAAGAGTAAGCAGGACCTCTTGTGATCAGTGTCATCACCATACTGTAACATGAAGAAGAGCAAGCAGGACCTCCTGTGATCAGTGCCATCACCATTACCATAAGATGAAGAAGTCAAGCAGGACCTCCTGTGATCAGTGTCATCGCCATACAGTAACATGAAGAAGAGCAAGCAGGACCTCTTGTGATCAGTGTAATCACCAAACAGTAACATGAAGAAGAGCAAACAGGACCTCCTGTGATTAGTGTCACCACCATACATTAACATGAAGAAGTGCAGACAGGACCTCCTGTCATCAGTGTCATTACAGTAACATGAAGAAGAGCAAGCAGGAACTCCTGTGATCAGTGTAATCACCATTACAGTAACATGAAACAGAGCAAGCAGGACCTCCTGTGATCAGTGTCATCATCATACAGTAACATGAAGAAGAGCAAGCAGGACCTCCTGTGATCAGTGCCATCACCATTACCGTAAGATGAAGAAGTCAAGCAGGACCTCCTGTAATCAGTGTCATTGCCATACAGTAACATGAAGAAGAGCAAGCAGGACCTCCTGTGATCAGTGTCATCACCATTACAGTAACATGAGGAAGAGCAAACTGGACCTCCTGTGATCAGTGTCATCACCATTACAGTGACATGAAGAAGAGCCATCATGACCTCTTGTAACCAGTGTCATCACCATACAGTAACATGAGACAGAGCAAGCTTCATCACCATACAGTAATATGAAGAAGAGCAAGCAGGACCTCTTGTGATCAGTGTCATCACCATTACAGTAACATGAAACAGAGCAAGCAGGACCTCCTGTGATCAGTGTCATCACCATTACAGAAACATGAAGAAGAGCAAGCAGGACCTCCTGTGATCAATGTCATCACTATTACAGTAACATGAGGAAGAGCAAACTGGACCTCTTGTGACCAGTGTTATCACCATACAGTAACATGAATAAGAGCAAACAGGACCTCCTGTGATCAGTGTCATCACCATACAGTAACATAAAGAAGAGCAAACAGGACCTCCTGTGATTAGTGTCACCACCATACATTAACATGAAGTGCAGGCAGGACCTCCTGTCATCAGTGTCATTACAGTAACATGAAGAAGAGCAAGCAGGACCTCCTGTGATCAGTGTCATCGCCATTACAATGACATGAAGAAGAGCCATCAGGACCTCTTGTGACCAGTGTCATCACCATACAGTAACATGAGAAAGAGCAAGCTTCATCGCCATACAGTAATATGAAGAAGAGCAAGCAGGACCTCTTGTGATCAGTGTCATCACCATTACAGTAACATGAAACAGAGCAAGCAGGACCTCCTGTGATCAGTGTCATCACCATACAGTAACATGAAGAAGAGCAAGCAGGACCTCCTGTGATCAGTCATCATCATCATCATCGTCACCATCCATGGGGTCTGGGTATCGTATTAACTGTCGCCATCTCTCTCGATTCAGTGCCACTCTCCTGCCTTCTTCAACACTCATGCCTGACTGTCGCAGATCTTCTTTCACACAATCCATCCACTTCTTTGCTGGACTCCCTCGCTTCCTCTTACCTTCTTCCTGTCTGTCCCAAATCTCCCTCACTAGATTTTCTTCTGCTTTTCTACACATGTGCCCAAACCATCGTAATCTGTTTTCTTTGATATTTTCTGCAATTGGAGCTACTTTGTCTTCTGCTCTTATGTCCTCATTTCTTCGCCTGTCCTGCAGTGTGCATCCTACCACCTTTCTCAGGCACTTTATTTCCATCACCTCTAGCTTCTTCAACTGTTCTGCCTTTACTGCCCAGGTTTCTGTACCATACAGTAGTACTGGTCACACCACTGTCTTGTACACCTTACTTTTCAGCTTCTTTGGCATTTTTCTGTCATATACTACACCTGATACTCTATGCCAGTTGGCTGCAGCCCCTCTGATTCTAGCTTTGACCTCTTTGTTCAGACTACCCTTCTCCTCAACCTGCCCTCCCAGATACTTGAAGCTGTTTACCTGTTCCACTATCTTCCCATCTATCTCTATTCTCAGCTTCTTCTGATTTCCCCAATCTGCTGCCATTACCACTGTCTTATCTGTGCTTAGTTTCATCTCATGTGCCTTCAGATTTGCATTCCATTCTCCTATCCTTTGCTGAAGTTCTAGATCAGAGTCTGCCTGTACTGCCACATCGTCTGCATACAGCAGCTTTGTTGCTCTGTCCCCTCCAACCTGTTTGCTGATGTAGTCCATTACCAGTATGAACAGCAGTGGGCTCAGAGCTGAACCCTGGTGTACACCCACTCCCACTGGGAACCCCACAGTGAGGCCAAACACTATTCGTACTTGAGTCACTGGGTCCTTGTACATAGCCTGTACTAATTCTACCAATGTTTCTGGGACTTCAAAACACCGCAGTACTGTCCAGATCAGCTTTCTTGGGACCTTATCATATGCTTTTTCCAAGTCTAGGAAAGCCCAGTTTGACTCTCTCCTCTTCTCTAGTTTCTTCTCAAGTATTGGTCTCAATGCAAACATCGGGTCAATTGTGCTGCATCCTTATCTGAATCTGAACTGTTCATCTCCCATCTTACATTATACTATTCTGTGTATCCGTTTATCAATCTCCCTCTCCAGAACTTTCATGCAATGTGGTAGGAGTTTGATGCCTCTGTACTGTCCACAGTTGTGGATGTCCCCTTTGTTCTTGTACACTGGCATAAGTATGCTCATTCTCCAGTCATCTGGAATATGCCTTTCTCTCCACACTGCAATTAGTACCCTCAGGAGCCATTTCTTCCCTAGCTCACCCAGCATCTTTATCATATCTGCTGTGACCTCATCTGAGCCTGCTGCTTTCCCTGACTTCATTTTCCTTAGTGCTGCTCTTACTTCTTCTAAGCTGGGCTCCTCTTCTACTCTCATTGTAGGCTGTTTCTGGGGCAGTACCACTTCGGTGGGGTTTTCTTCATTCAGAAGCTGCTGGAAATACTTTCTCCATCTGCCTTTGATGTCCTGTGGGCTGGTAAGCAGGTTGTTGCTGGAATCCCTTATGAAGGGTGTCTGACTATCTTCTTTATCTTTCTGTCTTTGCCTTGCAACCTGGTATAGTTTCTTTGTGCCCCTTACTGAGTCACTTTCCAGAAGCTGATAGAGTGCCTCTGATGCCCTATTCTTTGCTATTGCAACTTCTTTCTTAGTTTCTTTGTTAGCCAACCAGTAGTCTTTCCTAGCTTGGTCAGTCTTTTCAATCTCCCACTTCTTCCTGCACTCCTTCTTTCTTTTGATTATTTCCTGCACTTCTGCATTCCACCACCAGCTTTCCTTATGTACCTTATTTCCATACCTGGCTCGGCCACATATCTATTCTGTAGTCCTAACACATGCTGTTTTTAGGCGCTGCCATGCTTCTTCAACTCCACCTATTTCCTCCTCTTCTTGGGGTGCTAGAGCCCTGAGAAATTCCTTGAACTGCTGTACCTTCTCTCCAGTCAACTTCCAGGTCTTCAGCCTGGTCTCTGTTGACCTTAGAGCCTTCTCTGACCACTGCTTGCAGCTGATTGTGGCAACTACTGGTTTATGCTGTGAACCGACTGTTTCACTGGGGATGACTTTGCAATCATGGATTCTTCCCCAGTGCCTTTTCCTTACTAGGAGGAAGTCTACTTGAGTTGCATGTTGGCTACTCTTGTATGTGATCTTGTGACTGTCTCTCTTTCTGAACCATGTTTTGGCTACTATCAAGCCATTTGCCAGACAGAAGTCTAGAATGGCTTTTCCTTCTTTATTCCTATTGCTCCACCTCCTGTGATCAGTGCCATCACCATTACAGTAACATGAAGAGCAAGCAGGATCTCCTGTGATCATTATCATCAGCATACCGTAACATGAAAAAGAGCAAGCAATACCTCCTGATCTGATGAGAGGCAGAGTCTTCAACTGCTTACACTCCTGAGTTGCATAATTATAGTGACCTATCACCATCCAATATAATAACATCACCATTACAGTAACATGAGGAAGAGCAAACTGGACCTCCTGTGATCAGTGTCATCACCATTACAGTGACATGAAGAAGAGCCATCATGGCCTCTTGTGACCAGTGTCATCACCATACACTAACATGAAGAAGAGCAAACAGGACCTCCTGTGATCAGTGTCATCACCATACAGTAACATGAAGAAGAGCAAACAGGACCTCCTGTGATTAGTGTCATCACCATACATTAACATGAAGAAGCAAGATAATATTTTTTCATTGTGCTTCTATCTTTCCTGTTTTCTGTTTTTGCACCTGCTGAAGAGATGGCGTGAAATAGGGATGTGCATCAGGAATAATAGTTACACCTCTGAGAAGCAAAATTTAAGTATAGCTCAGGTATGAATGCATACAAAACCATAACACATAAGAAATGCATTTCAGTTTCAATCAGAAAACAAGATGGCAACTATCCTATAGGCACTGCTGTTCCTTAGCGCATATTTACTTCCAAGGAAAGTCAGTGCTATATGGAGCTGAGATAAATGGAATAACTTAAATAGCTCCATTTAAGTATTTAAAAAGATCTGTATATATATATATATATATATATATATATATATATATATATATATATATATATATATATGTACTTGAAAAATACTTCTGCCACCTAGAAAGAAGCTGATTCATCTGGATTATAAGCTTCTCAATAATCGGCACACAGCCACGAGGCACTGATGGCCTGATATCTAAAAGCCTCAGGAAAATAATAAAAGGTTTTAGGAATGTCATAAGAAGAAATGGGGATGGAAACACAAACCACAAAACTAAAATTCTCAATGGTTGCCTCACCAGAAAAGTAAAATATTACCAAAAAACCTAGAACTACTAGGTATCAGTAAACCCCTAAAATAACTCATAAATCAAAACTGGACTAATAGGCAACTATAGAAGACCTAAAACAGTGCTACACCCAATCCAACAAGCCATACAAGATCTCTCCAAACAGTTCCAGTCTTTTGCTGATTCATTTAATCAGATCCTAGCAAGGATGGAGAAAAGAGAAGCAAGGATTTTCGACAATGAAAATAAAATAAGTTAGATACCGAAGGAAGATGAAAGTAATCTACAGCTTATGCAACATTTACAACTTAAAGTTACTGATTTGGAAGCAAGATCTAGACATAACATCATCAATCATGGAATTCCTGAATATTTCTTACATCCCAACCTTATAAACATGATTGATCAAATCCTCTGCTCTTTACTTGAAAACGCAAATAACTCTAAACAAATTGTGATAGAGAGAGCTCATCATGCAACTAGACTGACACAAACCATAAATCATCTGAGACGCGTATGCACCAAATTCCTAAATTATCAAGATGTTGTTAAAATACCAGCTGCTGCTAGAAAGAAAAATCCATTTACCTGGAATGGAAATAACATCTCCTTTTCACAAGAATTGCCACTCGAAATAAAACAGGTTAGACAATCTCTCTACCCCTTCTGTGCTTTCCTTCTACAAAAAAATTAAGTTTCAAATGAAATGTCCAAGCACCCTGCTCTTTCAATACAAGGAAAACAAAGCTTCTGGCTCCACACTCAATGAAGCAAAGACTGCTTTCCTAGAAGCATTTAGCGAGCTACTAACCAATATAAAGACTGATTGCTGATGTTTGTCTGACATCAAATGAATCTAACATGCATTTATTCCTTATGTTTCTTGTTTTCCACTGTTTCTGCTCTTGGATGTGCAGCCCTGATGACAGACAGATGGCTTGCTAGCCAGTACAATATCGGCAGCTTAAAACAAGGAGGATCTAATAGGCTGCTAGAGTTGGCTTCTCCCTGACCTATTATAAGCTGGCACAGGTGTAGCAAATATTTGTTTCCTTCACATCTTTTCCTCTCATAATAACTTTCGAGGAAACGAGTTTACAAAATTATACAACTACCGAGCTGCAGCTGGATAAACATCACCTTAGACTTCTGAAACCTTAGCATTAATCCTTTTATCAAACACACACACCACATCAGGATAAAGTACACATTCTTTACTGATGTATCCGGTACCTCGGCTTATGCCTTCCAGGAATCCTTTTATAACTGCGAGTCACAGAAGGGAAGGAGAGGGGAAGAGAAAAGGAATGGAAAAGGGCAGTACGGCAAGATGCAGTCTGACAGTCGAATTCAACATTCCTTGAAAACATAAAGTAGAAAAAATAACTAAAACAGCTACATTTATTAAATCAGACATTCAGTTTTTGATTAAATGACATAACAGAATGTATCCAGTTATTGTTTGTATTTTATGGGTCAATGATTCCAAAACTGGTATAAACATTTGCTGTTTAAAATTGTACTTATTTATCTTTTGGCGACTTCAGGGGATAACAAATTTCTTTAAATCCTTTTGTATTTTCATAACTAAGTGCCTGTTTCCTTCTGTAAAATTGTTATATTAATGTTGTAAATATGAAAGTTGTCTCAGGATTTGATATCAGAAACTAGCGTTAAGCGAGGTTAAATTTTGCTCTTTTTTGTCTATTTTTACACTACGTACTGTCAGCTTCTATCAGCTCATATGAAGCAATACTGGGTTTTCTTCTATTGTTATTATATGTCTGCATAGAATAACTATGGGGATATCCCCTCTTTCATCATGAGTATAAATAGTCCTTATCTCAGCTGTGTACCATGAAACAAAACAAACTAAGGAGCTGATTTTTAAACGAGTAAATATGCTTAGGAAGGATATGATGAGTCATTTTCTACTCAAGGCCCGTTTTTAGTTTGAGCAAATATTTATTGTTAAGCAAAAGCAAGGGAGACAAGTTGAACTCAAACTACGTTACAAATATCGGCCATATGTCTCCATTTTCTACAGTACCTTTCTCTTCTAGGCCCAGTAGGTCAGTGATTAGGCACGGGATGGGGGTAAGAAGAGTTAGGTGCTATTTGCTACCTCAGGAGTTAAGAAAACCTCACCCTCCTAATCTAATAAAAAACCTATAGAAGTAATACAGATTACCCTAGTGTACTTCCCCTATTTTTGACTATTTGGGTGATTGACTCATTGAATGTGAAAGGAATTCAGATGGATAAGAAAAGAAAACTTTTTTTTCATCTTATTTTTAAATCAAAGGCTAAAATAATATTAGTGCAAGAAACTCGTATGCTCAAGGAGCAATGGCTACAGATCATGAGGAAAAATCGACTGGAACAATTATTGCATCTGATAAAGATTCAAATAGGCTGGGTGTGGCTGTAATTGTAAAAAAAAAAACTTTTCAAGGTAAAATTCTACAACATGATATAGATCCTAAGGGTAGATGGCATTATATAGCTTTCATCTCTTCACCTCTCTACAGAAGCATTTTACTTATTAACCTTTATGCCCCTTGCTCTAATCAACAACATTTTATTATGTCAATATATATGATATTAACTTAATTCCAGAATCATTACTTAATTCTAGGGGTAGATTGGAACTACTATTAAGGTCCCGTATCAGATATATCTACACCTACAAAAAACTTATAACAATCAAGCTACTTTAGCACGTACAGAACTAAAAACAACTTTGGGTTGTTTGACCCATATAACTTCCAAAAGAAAACTAACCTTCGAGATACATATACTTTTTACTCCCAGTGTCATAAAAGTTGAGCCAGGATAGATTTTTTTTTTCCTAATCTCTGATTTCTTTTTAAACTTAGACATACATTTTGAGTCTGAACCTAGATTTTTTTTCTGACCATTCAAAAATTAGGTTTATAGGTTAGTACTAGGCTAACTGCCCTTGCAAGACATTTTAAGCCTAGCCAATTATCACTTATGAGACTCAAACCCTGCACATTAACCATTATGCCACCCAACCAACCAAAATCAAAGATCAGTATTGAACCATAGTCCTCAAAGTTATGAAGCAGAGATCTTACCATTACTCTACCATACTGCTGCTGTTTATTACTCGTTATTAACTGGCCAGATAAGCTTAGCCCTCAAGATAGAGGCTATAACAAGACTTCTGAACCCCAATTGTCTGAGAAAAGAGGACATTGTAGAGAGAATCAATGTATTATTAGAAGCTTTCCTAAAATAAACTCCTGACTCACACCTCCCCCTTGATATTGAATAAGCCTCCACTAAAGCCCAAATTTGAAGTTTCCTCATTAACAAAGCATTCCACTAAAAGAAACCACATAAAGCAGAAAGAAATTCAATTAAACTAGGATTGCTGAATTAGAAGTGGAACTACAAACATTTTTTTTTCAAGAGACTGAAAACCATTTACATATGCTTCAGAAAGAATTATATTTACTTAATGCAAGGCAATTAGATTTCCATGAAACCAAAACCCTGGCAATCTTTTTGGAATGGCCACTATCCCCTCTAAATTACTAGCAAGATTAATAAACCATAATAAATTGTCTCCTATCATCTCTGAAATAATATATCAAGGCAAGATTTTCTCTACCAGCAAAGATATTGTTCAGCTTTTTGAAGACATTTATTTCACAAATCTATGGGGATCAATCACTCTCAGCATCAGAACAGGAGACTATTCAATTCTTGAGCCAGTTACATTTTCCTAAAATACAAGAATCCAGTCAGAAACACATTGCATCCCCATTACCTTACAAGAGATTGTATATGTAATTAAAAATCTTAAATCAAACAGAGCACCAGGCCCAGATGGCTTTAATGTGGAGTTCTGCATGACCTTTTGTCTGAAAATCTCCAAAATACTTTTATCTTTATTTAATTATATCATTACATTCATAGGTTGGTACTTGGCTATCGGCCCTAGGGCCTATACAAGCCTAACCATAACAATTCCCTGGCTATTTCTTCTCACAGTATTTACTTCACTGAACCCGTGTCTAGCTGGGCAACTACTGATGTGATCCCTGGGGTAAATTTTCTATCTCCCATCCAATCATCAAGTTTCCTTTAGAAGAGGGCCAAGGAGGTTTGCTGCTTGACATGTATTGGCAGTCTATTCCAGAGTCTGGAGAGTCTCTGGGTCAGGAACCTATCCCTCCAGCATGTTTTGTTTATTGTGATGACAAGGTTTAGATCCCTGGAGCGTATGGGCCTGAGGGATTGTGATTTCTTTAAGTGTAACATGTCCAACAGCTCTGGATTTGACATGGCCTTGTATCATAAGCAGAGATCACCTCTGAGTAGACGATATGCAACAGAGTATAAGTGTAGTTTTTTTTAGATGGACAGCATAGGGCATCTGCTTTAGGCCTGTGATTCTTTTAGTGAGGATTTCTGTGGCCTTTCCAGTTGTTACAGATGTCTTGAGAGGTACATATCAAATGGGGCATTGTATTATATAATGGGTCTAATGAGGGATGAGTACAGTGGGACAATGACCTCCTTTCTTCTGGATGAAACACCCTTAGTGATGAGGTGTGCCACATAAAAGGATTTTCTGACTGTTGTGGTGATATGAAACCAAAAAAAACAAGCTCCTGGATACAGACACTGAATGGCAGAAAAACTGGAACACAACACAAACAGCAAAACCTGTTGAAATGTCTTTTAATTCCGGTACCTCGGCCTTCGCCTTCTCATGGAATACATACATTCATACATACATACATAAATTATAAGACTCTCTTTCCGAATGGTTTGAATATTGAATATTGAAATGTAGAAAATAATTTTTCACATAACAAAATGTTGTATTCAAGTTTGATATTTGTGATTTATCATACATTTTTAAGTTAAGGTGTGTTTAAACATAGGAGATGAGGTGCATCAAATTAATGTTTTTTAATGCAAAGAATTTTGTGTTTTCATGGAAGAAAACTTGAAATTTAATGTTTATATATATATATATATATATATATATAGTTGATACACCACATCTTGCACACAATAAGAAGCATGATATTGCAAAGGTGAAGTCAGAATTTAAAGTGGAAATTTTATACTGAATTGTGCTTGAAGCAATGAGATGCATGATTCAATTAGTCTTGTTGAATCAATTATTTATGCAAATGATATAGATGTGTTATAAAAGGGGTGTTGTTGGTTTAATAAAATGTATTCCATGAGAAGGCGAAGGCTGAGGTACCGGAATTAAAAGACATTTCAACAGGTTTTGCTGTTTGTGTTGTGTTCCAGTTTTTCTGCCTGTTGTGGTGATATGGTTATTAAAGGTGAGACCACTGTTCACCTGTGTCCCTAAGTCTCTTATCACACTTTCAGTGTTTAGTGTACTGCCACCTATGTGGTAATTCATGGGTATATGTTTTTTCTCAAAGGGGATAACTATACATTTCTTGGCATTGAGCTTGAGCCCATGGCTCTGGCACCAAGCATCTGTTTCTGTATGGTCCTTTTGTAGAATATCCACATTATTTGTGGATTCAGTAATGACTCCCACTTTGCAGTCATCTGCGAACTTTGTTAGCCAGAGTCCCTTAGTGTTGGCCTGAACTTCAGAGAAGTAGATGCCAAACAAGAGCGGTCCCAGGACTGAACCCTGAGGTACTCCATTTGTCACTTGCCTGAAGCTGGATTTGGAGTCGACTACTTTTACAGTGTAGGTTCTGTCAGTAAGCCAGTTGGCAACCCATTGAGTGATGTAGGGATTAATTACCAGCTTAGTAAGTTTATCTATGATTCCAGAGTGGGGGATGGTGTTAAAGGCCTTGGAAAAGTCCAGATAGGCTGTGTGACCCACTTTATTCCATGGCTCTGGAGACTGAATTAAAGAAGTCAATCAGGTTCAGGAGACAAGATTGGGTCTTCATGAACCCAAACTGCATGGGGTCCAGTTTTTGAAGGTTGTCAATGTCTTTGTTTATAAGTTCCATGATAATACATTCCATGGCCTTGCAAATCAGGCTCGTCAGACTTATGGGGTGGTAGTTCATGGGATTTAAGGTGGATCCCCCCTTGTGGAGTGGGATAAATGTAGCTGTGTGCCACTCAGTGGGAATGAAGCCTGAGGTGAGGCTATGATTAAACATGACACTTAGGTGAGGTGCCAGTTCATTTTGTAGTTCATATAGTACACAGTCATGGATGCTGTATTCTTAGCTTTGGAGAGTGCGTTTTTTACCTGTGTGGCCGTTATTACCCGAATTTGACAATCCTTCAGTATTGAGATGGGCCCTTTAGGGGGTGAGAGGGGGGGTGAAGGTTGCACTGAATCTATCTGCCAGGATATTGGCAATATCCTTGGGATCAGTATATTTAATGCCATTCTGTTGTAGCTCAGAGCAGATCTGATCATTGCCATTTAGATTCTTGACATAGCTATAGAATGCCTTGTGGTTGTCTTTGGAATCTTTGGCAATTTTATTTCTGTAACTAGCTTTGGAGGATTTTACCTGGGATCTCAGCTTCTTACTGAGGCTAATAAAGTTTTTTCATCCTGGGATTTTCCACTTTTCTCCAACAGTTTCTTCCTTTGGTTGTAAAGTTTGTTTATGGAAAGGGACCACCAGATTGGCTTCCTTTTTTGGAGGAGAGTGTCTTGGTTCTATTGGAGATGGCTTGATTCATGCATGAGTTGATGTACTCATACAGTGCCTTAGTGTTAGATTCAGCAGTTGAACTTTCAGTTCCCTTCTGCATGGGTGTCATGAAGTTTGTCACTTCTGACTTGAGTAGCATGAAGTTCACTTTGGAGAAGTTTTTTACAGAGGTGTCCTTACTGGGAGGGGTGGGGCTGGGATGTGGATGTCAAGGGTGATTAGCATATGGTCAGACCTAATCAATGAGGGGGTGACTATTGGTGTGGAGCATTAATTTCCCATGTTGGTAATGAACAGGTCTAGGATATTGGAGCCCCTGGTGGGACTTAGGGTTAGTTGATCCAGGGCGTTGAAATTTATGAATTTCAAGAACTGTTGGGCAAAGGTGTTGGCACATGAGTAGTTTTCCCAGTTAATGGCAGGGTAGTTGAAATCAGCCAGTATTAGGATGTTTGGTAGTATCTTAATATTTTCCAGTATGTTTAGAAAGGTGTAGTGAGAATCTTGGGGCATGGTGGGGAATCTGTAGCAAGCTACAGTTTGAATTGCAGTCTTACCTAGTGTTAGTTGCACCTGGAGAATTTCAGATGCTTTGTGTTGGGCAACTAGCATGGTGTTGTGAATATCCTTGGTGAATATGGACACTCCTCCACCTTTAGTGTTTCAGTCCTGGTTTGGTGGCTGAAAAGTGTGGTAAGAGTTGTAGCCTGGTATTGCAGGGGTGCTGTCTGGAGCCTTGACCCAGGTCTTAGTTACTGCACAGATATCAATGTTCTCCATTTTTAGGAGTGCCTCAAGAGAGTGCATTTTGAGGTTTAGACTTCTAGCATTGAGTAGCATTACCTTCAGATTTTGCATGCTTGTACCTTTTGCAGTGGCGGTTTTGTCCTTTGAACTTTGCCTAAAAAAGGCACTAATGGGAAAACAAGAGCCTTAGCCAGTAACCTGAATTCCAGGGGCGACAGGTGCATACCATCTCCAGTGAAGCATTATGGTCTGTCGATCATGTCTTCCCAGGCAGACAGATACTGGATCCCCTTTGAATGCCATCAGAAGCTTAGCCAATTGCTGAAGGCAATCATTTTGTCCTTATACTGTGGTATCATTCTGGGCAAAAGCAGGATGCTACTTAGGGCTAGGGTCATACCTGCCTGGGCCATATGATCCGAGAGCTCTTCCATGTCTCTTTTCATGTAGTCCAGGGAGGTACGTCTCAAGTCAATCACTCCAACATGGACAATGACAGAGTCACATTTGTACTTGTTGTGGAGTAACTTGAGTGCATGCATTACGTGACAGATCCTGGCACCCGACAAGCAGGTGACTCTAATTTTCTCCTTGTTCAGCCTGGTGAGTGAGACATCAGTGTGCCTGACTATAGAGTCACCTATGACTAAAGTGTTGGGTACATTGTCTTGCTTTAGGGGCTGTTGTTGGGTGGCACACTGGTGTTGTGAGCTATGTGACATGGTTGTGATTGGTGTTTGCATTTCAGATTCAGAGGTTCTTGTTGCTTGGGCAGGTTACTGTTAAGCGCCTCCACATATGTGGGCTCAATGTTGTGATGTGTGGGTGTTGGTGGTGTGGGTTTAGAAGGGCTATGTGTTGCTTGAGGTGTAGTGCAGGTGTTAACTATCTCCTCTTGACCTGTCTAGCTCAATCTTGGGTGGACAGAGCTTTGCTTCCAGTTTGGCTATGTAAGTGCATCTCTCTCAGGTTGTAGTGTTGGGTGGTAAGAGGAGAGGGTTGTCTATGTACATGAGGCAATTGCTGCATTGCCCCAGTATGCCCAGATTCACCAGGTGGACAGGAGAAATCACTGGAAGCTGACCCTTGGACATGCCTGGTTTGGTGTTTTTTTTTTTGGAAAGTACAAGAGCTGTTTTCCCTTACCTTAGCAAGGTACTTTGCAGTTGTAGGCTGTTTAGTGCCTACAGTTAATTTCTCCTTATTAACAAGCAGAGGTGAGTGCTTGTATCATTTTAAGACTTCCTAGTGCTTTCCAGCAGGTTTTAAAGCAAGTGCTAGTCACAGGGATGCTTAAAGGTAAGATGAAAAAAAATGGTTTATCCTAAACACTGCAGTGTGCACTAGAGGAGTTAGATGTGAAAGTAGGCAACTTAAGTTTCACCTGTCTAAAAAGTTGAGTTTTAGTGGAGTCACTATTTTTAAAACAGCAAGATAGATTGAAAGGGGGTAGTCACTTTTGTATTCTGGTACAATGGAATACAGTAGAATGGCCAATAAATGTAAATAGTTGAAGGGGAGTGATTTCACAAAATGATAATTTTGTGCTTACTCACATAAGCCAGTAAAAACAGAGAGGAAATGAGATATATGGTCAAATTAACATAAGGGGAAGGCAACTAGAAAGACATTAAATTAAAACCAGAACACTACAGTAACCGGGTGGTAGGGTGGGGAAAAAATTTCTGCCCGACTCACACCATATCAGATATTCACTTTAATTCTTCTAAAACTATATTTATACTTAAAGAAAACTCAGACCCCAGATTCCCAGAAATCTGTAAGTCCCATTTCCTTGATTAACTTAGATGTTAATTTTTTTTCCACAATACTAGAACAGATTAAAACCTATTATCTCCCATATTAAATCACTATATCATCAGGACAATCAGGCTTTATTCTGTGACAGCACACTCACTTTACACACTCTGCTAAAACTAGCTAATTTATGTCACAACCCTGCATTTGCATTAGCTGCCGATGCTTCCATAGCTTTGAACAGGCTTAATTTAAACATTTTGTTTCTTGTACTACCTCACTTCGGCCTACTTTCATGTTTTATCCGAACTGTCAAAACACTATATACTAATACCTATACTTTATTGTATGTAAACAAGATGACCTCTAATAAGATTAATATCAAAAAAAGGTGCACATCAAGGTTGCCCTCTCTCCCCATACATCTTCAATATGTACATCAAATCTCTACTCTTACTTATTTTTCAAAAAACTTTTCATCAAGTACTGACATTGTATAACACTAGGATATTTTATCGGCTTTTACAGATGACCTAAACATATACTTTACAATGCCAAGCTCAGATTTCCTGAAAGTTCTTAATTCAATTAATATATTTTTGAAGTTTTTAAATTATAAACTAAATCCAGACAAATCTACAAGTTTCCCAATTAATTCCTCAAATCTGCTGTCTGTTTACCCCCGCCCAACTGAAATTAAAGTAACTCATTCCTTGAAGTACTTAGGAATCTCATTTCATCAAAACCCAAAGACTTTTATTCAGAATAATATTACAAATCTCTGGTCAGCTGGTCAGCTCTACAGCAAGACTGTAATAGATGGGGTAAACTTCAATCTCCCTTCTTGTACAAAGTAGCGACTATAAAAATGAACATATTACCTAGGTTAGTATATAAATTCACAGCTACACAGACAATAATACATAATAATTTCTTTAAAAATCTTCATTCGTGCTTAGCTAAATTTATTTGGTTTCCTAAATCAACTAGAATCTCCTACCAAAGGCTGACAAGACCTAAAGATAAAGGGAGACTAAATCTTCCTGATTTCAAACTTTATTATGATATTATTAACACCAACAGACTGGATGGACATGGCTGTGGTGAATACGTATTTTAAAAAGAGGGAGGAGCATAGGGTGACATACAAGAGTGGAGGAAGATGCACACAGGTGGATTATATCTTATGTAGGACGGCCAATTTGAAGGAGATTGGTGACTGTAAAGTGGTGACCGGGGAAAGTGTAGTTAAGCAGCATAGGATGGTGGTTTGTAGGATGACATTGGTGATCAAAAAGAGGTGGAGTGTGAGGGCAGCACCAAGGATCAAATGGTGGAAATTGAAAAAGGGTAATTGTGAGGTAGAGTTCAGGGATGAGTTAAGACAGGCACTGTGTGGCAGTGAAGAGTTACCAAATAGCTGGGTAACTACAGCAGAGCTAGTAAGGGAGACAGCTAAAAAGGTGCTTGGTATGACATCTGGACAGAGGAAGGATGACAAGGAGACATGGTGGTGTAATGAAAAAGTACAGGAGAGTATACAGAGAAAGAGGTTGGCAAAGAAGAAGTGGGATTGTCAAAGAGATGAAGAAAGTAGACAGGAGTATAAGGAGATGAGGTGCATGGCAAAGAGAGAGGTGGCAAAGGCTAAGGACAAGGCATATGAAGAGTTGTATGAAAGGTTGGACACTAAGGAGGGAGAAAAGGACCTGTACTGATTGGCTAGACAGAGGGACCAAGCTAGGAAAGATGTGCAGCAGGTAAAAGTGATAAAGGATAATGAGGGAAACATACTCACAAGCGAGGAGAGTGTGTTGAGGAGATGGAAAGAGTACTTTGAGGGGTTGATGAATGAAGAGAATGAGAGGGAGAGAAGGTTGGATGATGTAGGGATAGTGAATCATGAAGTACAATAGATTAGCAAGGAGGAAGTAAGGATAGCTATGAAGAGGATGAAGAATGGAAAGGCTGTTGGCCCAGATGACATACCTGTGGAAGCATGGAGGTGTTTAGGTGAAATGGCAGTGGAGTTTTTAACCAGATTGTTTAATGAAATCTTGGAAAGTGAGACGATGCCTGAGGAATGAAGAAAAAGTGTTTTGGTACCGATTTTTAAGAATAAGGGTGATGTGCAGAGCTGTAGTAAGTACAGAGGGATTACATTGATCAGTCACAGCATGAAGTTATGGGAAAGAGTAGTGGAAGCTAGGTTAAGAAAGGACATGATGATTAGTGATCAGCAGTATGGTTTTATGCCAGGAAAGAGCACTACAGATGTGATGTTTGCTCTGAGAGTGTTGATGGAGAAGTACAGAGAATGTCAGAAGGAGTTGCATTGTGTTTTTGTAGACTTAGAAAAAGAATATGACAGATAGATCTATAGCTAATACTAACTCTAACAAAAACTATCCTAGATCAGTTATAGTTAGATTTCTATCATCTTTTGATAAAGAGATGGTTCTTAAATCTGCTTGGGCTAAAGCTCCTGTTAAGTTTAATGAGACAACTGTGCGTTTTGACAATGACTATTCTTCCATGGTAATTGCTAAAAGAAAAGTTTTTCTGCCACTAATAAGGGAGCTTAAAAAAGCACAGTTTAAAACATACCTTCTGTTTCCTGCCAAGCTTAAAATCTTCCTTCCTGATGGTCCTAAGGTCTTCGATGATTTAGACTCTGCTTTACTGTTTGTCAAAGAAAAAAGGATTTTGGATAAAATAGAAGAAATGGAATGGGCCAGTTCTTCATTGAAGAGATTGGCAACTGAAGCTTCCTGGAAGACTTCAGAGAAGAAGAAGAGACTAAAAACAAATGATTTGTTATATGTTTTTTTCTCTCTCATCATTTTAGTTCATTATTAATCTTTTGAATATAGTTCCTGCATTTCCAGAAAGCCACAAATATTTTGGAAAAGATTTAATCAAAGTTATTCTCTATGTGCAAAGAAATGTTTTGTTTCATAACCAGTCAAAATGCCTGAGGATTTAATGGCAGGCTGTGACTCGATTTGTTTCTCTTTCTGAAAAAAGTAAGGTTAGTAATTTGATACATTTTTTATCTTTACCTTTTCTTTCCTTCTTTTATTATTTTCTTTGTTTAAACAATGACATTCTATTTAGATTATGTAGTGGGTAAAGGGTGGGGAGGGCAG
Source organism: Protopterus annectens (assembly GCF_019279795.1). Lineage (NCBI taxonomy): Eukaryota > Metazoa > Chordata > Ceratodontiformes > Protopteridae > Protopterus > Protopterus annectens. The sequence continues at coordinate 1,756,240,181 of NC_056732.1, read as the reverse complement.
GGAGAGAACAGTAATGAAAATATCATTAATAGAATAATAACATATTTATTTCTTGTAAAAGTTTATAAGTTCTTCAAATGCTATTTCTAATTATACTTTCTTGATTATACTGCTTATGCTTGTTTGTAAATAATATGTCATGCTTTAACTAATAATAATCAGAACTAAATAAGAGTAAATAATATGTTTTATTTTTAACTCTATTAATATAAACAGTAAGTAACATTCCATTGTATATACTTCTTACAGCTTTCTCTTACATTTTTTTATTTCTGCCTCACTCCCTTTTATTTTCTACTCTCTTTTTCTTTTCTTTATTAATATATAGAAATGCTTTTGACTGTGTGGGCACAGTGAATAATAGGATTTGTATGAAAACTGAGTTGGGAGAAGAATGCTGAGTTTTATTGCTTGTTGGTAATTTTGAGTTTAATTTCACTTGCATAGAGGCTGTGATGATCTGTGGAATACATTGTGGAGGTTCTGTCATGTTTAGATGCATTTACACTGCTAAATGAATGTTTGTCACTAGATTTTAATAAGTTTCCCGCCAAAATGTTAAGAGAGACAATCTGGGATGTGGGCTGTCTCATGCACAGTGTCTGAGTTACCTCAGAATCTTCAAATGACAGAATTCTCACAGAGAAACTGAAAGCAGTTAGTATAAACATTGACAAGGTTATCACACTGACACACCACAGATTCAGGAAAAATACCCTGTTCATAAAATATGTCAGTTATAATGAGTTTAAATGATGTAGTTTCTTGTAGTAAGTAAATGTCTTATTTTAGAAGGCATAAAAATGAAACATTTATTTAAATGTTTTGAAAATCTACTTAGCAGCAGCATAATAATCTGTGTTAAAAATTTGTGTCCCAAACATATACTTTACTATAACTCATTTAATTCATCTGATTGACAAACATAAATAATCTTATAACTCTATTCTGGAAGAAATGTCATGTGATATATTTTGAAGCAGTAGGTTAGCATGATTGTAAAATCTGGTTACTAATATGTGTTTGCTGTGCATTATTTTGTATAAAGCAGACAGATTTATTCTAGGAACAGCAAATAGGATACTGCTCTACAAAGACACAACTCAGTGAGATCATATATATATATATATATATATATATATATATATATATATATGTGTGTGTGTGTGTGTGTGTGTGTGTGTGTGTGTGTGTGTGTGTGTGTGTGTGTGTATGTATGTATGTATGTATATATGTGTATGTGTATATGTGTGTGTGTGTGTGTGTGGGTGTGGGTGTGTGATGGCTTTTTTTTTTAGGTAATAACGCAGGTGTTTCTGAGAATCTGCATAACTATGCAATATGATTTATAATAATTTTTATGAATACAATATTTAACTCTATTGACAATAATGAGTTTAAGTAAATGCTCATATACAAACAATTCAAGATTTTTTTGGAAGCTGTTGATAGAATTCACATGACAGAAAATAGATGCATCTTAATGCATGTAATGTCTGAATCATATTAGCCAAAGTTTTTGATTTAAATGAATGTTAGAACATAATTTTCTCTCCTCTTGATTTCTAACATTAAGATTATTTGAATGCTATTAGAATACAAGTGTTATATATTACATAGATCTATATAATAGTATGAACAGTTTTAAAAAAAAAAAAAAAAAAAAAGTTTATTTTAGTTTATATGATGCTGTTTTACCAAATGTGTAGTTTTGTCTTGATAGATAATTGAATTGAAAACTGTTAACCTCAGTTAAATATAACTAGTATTAAATTGATAAGGTGGTAGCTGAGGTACTGCTGCTTAGGGTAGGGGGTTAACTTGAGTAGCAAATACTACTCTAAGTTGGAGTTTTAACTCCAGGCGGGATGCAAGGTTTAATCCTTACATTATTTTCACTTGTTCATTGTTATATGTATATAGTTTTGACATCCACAATATATTTTGTACACTCATTGTCACTACAAACAAAATTGAATCCTATACAAAATCCCATAAGAGATTTAATAAATACAGCTATATTTAAAGGTACACCTAAAAGAGGAGATGTAACATTATTTATCTTGTTATTTGTTATTTCGATCATAAGATTCTTGAGTTTTAAAAATACCAAATGACATCTTTAAAAGGAATTTCTTTAAACATTAATGGATTGAATAATCCATGTAAAAGGGCAAGCCTAATAAGATACATTAATCTACACAAGGCCAATCTAGTCTTCCTGCAAGAAACCCATCTCTTGTTAAAAGATATTGATAAACTAGCCACTAATAAGTATACAGTATTGGTTAGTTCAGAGCACACTCAGAAAAAAGAGGAGTGGCTATTTTATGGAATAAAAGTATGCCCATTCCTAAAACCATTAAGTCTTATCAGGATGACAAAGGAATGTTTTGTATGGTTACAATACAAATTAATGGGAAGACTTACACTTTAATTAATGTATATTGGATACCTGGAATTGGTATTAATACAGTGAAACATCATATTGATAAGATCATATCATTCTCTATAGGGGATATTATTTTAGCTGGTGATTTTAATTGTATACTACATGAAAGTGATACTACCACTATAAAGAAAAGAAGAATTACATCTAATGCAAAACATTTAAATGATTTTGCTAATTCTTATCATTTGAATGATATTAATAATCAGATAGAGTCAAAATCATTACCATACACCTTTTTTCTAACAGATACAAAACTTATTCAAAAATAGATAGGGTCTTTATTTCTAACCAGATGGTAACAGATTTAATTAATTCCAAAATCATTTCATGTCCTATATCTGATCATAACTCAATTGTTTTTGAATTCATGATAAAAATACTCATAATGTTCAGATCAAAAGGATACCAGCATACTTAACTCAGCTAAAAGACTATAAAGAATATATACTTTCAGAAGTACAACATTTTCTAGACATAAATAATACTCCTGAAGTCTCCATTGTCTATGTTTGGGATGCCTTAAAATCATATCTATATGGACAAAGTATCAGATGGTATAATAATAAAAGGAAATCTTGGGATAAGGAATTGTTAGATATTCAAAGTAAACTAGACTCTTATAAACATAATAATAAAGAAAATATTATGGACAAGAAAGTTATTGAAGAAATAAACAAACTAAATGAGAAATACAAAGAAATTTTAACTCATAAAGTTAAAATAACTTTAGAGAAATACAAGTTTTTGTCTTATTCAATAAGCCCCAAATACTTACATAGACTTAAAAATAAAACAAAAGATTGAATAAACAAAACCATATCAAAGAAATCTTTTCTCTAAGGAAAAAGAAGAATGTTTCTAGTATACCAGAAATACTGGATGAATTTAGAAATCACTTTCACAAGATTAACCATAACAACATTAACATGGAACCTAAAGATAAAATAAAGGAGTTTATAACCACAAACATGAATAAAAAGCTTAATAAACAACAGATTAAACTATTGGACAAGAGTATTTCATATACAGAAGTTATTACACAAATAAATAAGCTTAAATCAAACAAAGCACCGGTAATGATAGTATTATACCAGAGATATATAAAATCCTTTCTAAAACTACATATTCATTAATACATAAGGTTTTTATTCTGGCCCAAACTGAGTTAATAACCCCCCCCATCTTGGCAATATACATTTATTTCACCAATTTTAAAACCTAATAAAGATCCAACTAGATGTTCTTCATATCGACCCATCTCATTACTTAATGTTGATTATAAAATGTTTATGAGTATTTTGCTGATAGATTGAAGACAATTATCCCCGGCATTATAGACATAGATCAGACGGGCTTCATTGTAAATAGAAATACTTTTGATAATATAAGAAGAACTTTAACATTAATTGATTTTGCAAATAGGAAAAGAAAGATTTAACACTTATTAGTCTTGATATAGGTTCAGCATTTGATTCAGTAAGTTGGGACTATCTGTTTACCTTAATGAAATGCACAAATTTCTCTGATGCATTTGTAAATTTAATTGAACATTTATACAAAGGAACGCTGGCTTATATTAAGGTAGGAACATATGTTTCACAAAAAATACCCATTCTTAAAGGTACAAAGCAAGGATGTCCACTTTCTCCACTATTATTCACTTTAGTAATGGAGCCTTGGGCTAATTTGATTAGAAACAGTACTGACATAGAGGGTTTTGAAATAGAAGAAAATACAACATCAAAAATTCAACTTTTGCAGATGATGTTCTAATTACATCAGCAGGATCTAATTCTTCTATGCAGTCTTTATTTGATAAAATGATGAATTTTAAAAGTATTTCTGGTTTAATATTCAATGAAGAAAAACTAAAATACTACCTATATATACACGAAAAAATACTCTCATTAGTGATTTTACTAAATATGTACCCAACTCAGGTCAGATAACTTATTTAGGTATAATACTATCTAAAGATATTAAATCTATTATATATAATAACTATAATACCTGTTTTCTTAATATACAAAATCTTTTAATACCTGGAATAATATGTTTTTACTATGGAGGAGAGATTTACAATTATTAAAATGATAATATTCCCCAAGATTTTATACTTAATACAATCAATAATACTTTCACCTACAAAAATAACTATCAAGAAACTGAATACACTAATGTTAAATTTCTTATGGGCACCTAATAGACCTAGGATTGCATTAAAGAAACATACTAATAGCTGGTCTCAAGGGGTATTTCTTTTCCAGACTTTAATTTATATATTATCTCTTCTATTATAAAAGTTATTACTTTATTAATAGATCGGTCATATGTCGCAAAATGGAAAGATTATTGGGAGCTAATTAGTATGCACTTCATGAAAATCTCCTTAACACATAAAAATATGATTATAAATAACTCCATGTTGTGGTTGCTAAAGGAATTTTGTACTTCACCTATTACACCTAAACATATGGTCTGTTACCCATTAAATATTATTATTAGTTATCGTAACTTTATATTCATGCACCCTAAGTATAGGGAATGGAATTTTATTGTATTCCCTATAATTTATACTCAGGGTATGCTTATGTCATCTACTTCTGAAGGAGCTCATTTAGCTATAGATAATAATCTAAAGTACTGGTATCAGCTGATATCTGATAATAAAGTTAAAAATCTAGATTTCTTAAAACAAGAATTTGATCTAAGAGAAACTTGCTGGTTAGAGGTTCAGATCTTTAGACAACATCTCATTGATAGAATAGATCTAATGTCTATAACAGTTAAAGAATCTATTCCAAAACTGATTGATTACTTGATAATAAATTTACAGCATAAAGTTTCTGATAAAGGTAAACTTTCATATATATATAAAATTATCAGACAAGAAACTTTTACAATGTAGATTCATACTGGAATTATTTCACCTCTATTAATGGGGACCCACCAACTCAACAAGATAAACAATATATATTGGAATCTGCTTATAGAACTACATCTTCCATTGTCTGGAGACTTTATACATGGAAATTTTTACATAGATCTTTTATACACCTTTGATGATGAATAAAATTAATAATAAAGATAATCTATGTAAGAGATGTAATGTAGAAATTAATGCTGACTGGGCTCATATGTTTTATGACTGTATGAAGTTGAAAGAATACTGGAAGTCAATTAATGAATTTTGCAGGCTCTTT
>NC_056732.1:1756116068-1756234026 GCF_019279795.1 Protopterus annectens | reverse complement strand
ATCTACTTAACCCTTGTCTCATGTACACAGACAACCCTCTCCTCCTCCCAACAAACACAAATACATGTGAGAGATGCAACTATATAGCCAAACTGGAGGCTGAACTCTCTCAACTCAGGGCTGGCATGACCAGACAGGAGGAGATGGTAACCACACACACAACAATCCCAGTCCCACATAGACCTACCACAACTGCAAACCAAACACATAAAAACACAAAGACATACTCAGAGGCTCTAATAAAAAAACTTGCCAAAACAACAGAGGCTCCCAAAGCAGACATCCAAAAATCCACCACCTCAAAACAAAACACATGCAACACATACTTCAATAAATCAGTGTGTCAACCAATCACAGCCCTTAAGGCCAAACACCATGCCTGATACACTAGTAATAGGTGACTCTTTAGTCAGACACACTGTTGTCCCGCTGACCAGGCTGAACAAGGAGAGGGTGACTGTGAGCTGTCTATCGGGAGCTAGGATCCGCCACATAACACACATACTCAAGTCACTCCAAAGCAAGTACAAATATGACTCCATCATTGTCCATGCTGGTGTGAATGACCTGAGACGTACCTCCCTGGACTACATGAAAAGAGACATAGAGGAGCTCTCCGATCATGTAGCCCAGGCTGGTATGACCCTGACCCTGAGCAGCATCTTGCCCTCACCAAGAATGAAACCACAATACAAAGACAAGATGATCAGCTTTAATAATTGGCTCAAGTACTGGTGTCATTCTAAGGGGATCCAATGTCTGTCTGCCTGGGATGACATGTTGGACAAGCCACGCTGCTTCGCAAGGGATGGCTTACACCTGTCACCACTGAGCTTCCGGATATTGGCTAAGGCTCTTGCCATCCCCATAGTGCTTTTTTTAGGCAAGGCTCAAAAGACAAACCCACCTCTTTAGAAAACAAAAATGGAAAAAAACTAAGGGTAATGCTGCTCAATGCCAGAAGTCTAAATCTCAAGATGCAGGCACTCGATGCACTCCTCAGCATGGAGAACATCGACGCCTGTGCAGTAACTGAAACCTGGTTCAAGGCTCCTGAGAGCACCCCAGTGCTACCAGGCTATACCTCGTATCATGCTTTTCGGCCCCAAAACCCGGGCCGAACCACAAAGGGAGGGGGAGTGTCCATATTCATCAAGGACACCCACACCTCCAGGTTAGTAGCAACACATGAAGCATCAGAGACCATACAGGTGCAACTAACCATAGGCAAAACTGCTATACAACTGGTAGCATATTACAGACCACCCTCCTAATCTCAAGAACCCCACTCAGCCTTCCTGAAGACATTGGAGGATATGAATGTATCACAAAATACCATCATACCGGGAGACTTCAACTACCCAAACATAGATTGGGTACATTATTCTAGCCCTAATACCCTAGCCCAAAGGTTCCTGGAATTCATAAATTCAAATGCACTGGAACAACTAGTCACCTCTCCCACTAGAGGAGATAATATACTAGACCTGATCATCACAAACATGGGGACAAAATGCTCCACACCAGAAGTATACCCCTCACTAGTGAGATCTGACCACAAACTAATCACCCTGGATATACGTATCCCACCTCCACCCCCAGCACAAAAGACCACAGTGAAAAGCTTCTCAAAAGCAGACTTCACTCTTCTTAAGACTGACATGGTATCATTTAAGCCCACTGTGCCAGGGGATACCACATCCCACAATGCCGAATCCTTCACAAATGCTTTCTATGGACATCTCCTAGAATGCATGGATCATGCAATCCCAAATAAATCCAAGTCCCTCTCCACCAAAGGCAAGTGTCCTGTCTGGTGTACCTCAGCCATTAACAAATTGTATAACAAAAGAAGGAAGTTACTGTACGTCAGAGCAAAATCCCATGAAGGGAAGACATCTCTGATCAACATTAACAGAAAACTACGTTCTCTCATAAAAACATCCAAGGCCAACTTTGAGAGAAAAATCGCTAAGGACACTAAAGATAACCACAAAGCCTTCTTCAGCTATGTTAGAAACCTAGGCAGAAACCCTCAGATATGCTCAGAGTTGGTTCACAACAACAAAAAATACACTGAACCCACAGATATTGCCAACATTCTGGCTGACAGGTTCAGTGCAAATTTCTCCCCTCCCTCACCCCCAAAAGAAGAAATACTTATCCCAGCTGAATGTAATCTCCCTGTCATCTCAGATGTCCAAGTGAGAACCGCCCTAAACAAAGCTAAAAACACAGCATCAATGGGACCTGACGGTATCCTGGGTTGCGTGTTACGTGAACTCCAAGAGGAGCTAAACCCACACATAAAATGCTATTTAACCTTAGCCTTACTTCGATATGTACCTGAACACTGGCGTACAGCAACAGTGGTCCCACTCCACAAAGGGGTGCCTCTACAGACCCTGAAACTACCGCCCCATAAGCTTAACCAGCATGGTCTGCAAAGCTATGGAAAGAATCATTATGGAACTCATAAACAGAGACATAGGGGACCTACAGACACTTGACCCCACCCAGTTTGGCTTTGTAAAGGGCAGATCCTACCTTTTGAACCTGGTTGACTTTTTCGAAACAGTCACTAGAGCCATTGATGAGGGCAAAGCAGTCCATACAGCCTACCTGGACTTGGCTAAGGCCTACACAATACCCCACTCAGGCATCATAGATAAGCTCAACAGCTTAAACGTAAACCCTTATGTCACTAGATGGGTTGCAAACTGGCTAAAGGACAGAACCCATAAAATTAAAATCGCTGGAGCAATGTCAGACTCAAAGCCTGTCACAAGTGGTGTCCCACAGGGATCTGTCCTGGGACCCCTCTTGTTCGGCATTTATTTCTCAGATGTTAAAGCAAACATGGGAGGGCTGTGTCTGACAAAGTTCGCAGATGACTGCAAACTAGGCGCCATAGTCGATACACCAGCGGACACATACATCCTACAAAAAGGCCTCACAGAAATGGACAACTGGTGCCGGAGTCACGGCCTTAAACTAAATGCCAAAAAATGTACAGTCATCCCCTTTGGGAAAAACAAAGTACCCACAAATTATCACATAGACAGCAACCCACTGAGTACCGAAAAAGTAATCAGAGACCTAGGGACCCAAGTTGACAGCGACCTCTCATTTGACACCCACGTTGCCAAAGTGGTTAGAAAAACATTCTACCTTGCACACCTCATCATGAAAGGATTCACATCCAGATCCAAGGATGTCATTGTACCCCTATACTCCTCCCTCATCAGACCCATGATTGAGTACAATGCCCCATTTGTTATGTACCTCACCCGGCATTTGCAACAGCTGGAGAGACCACAAAAGTACCTCACCAAGAGGATCAAGGGTCTCCAACATATGTCTTATTCTGCCAGACTAAAGAAACTTCAGCTCTATTCAGTAGCATACCGCCTGCTCAGAGGTGATCTCTGCCTGACGTACAAGGCCATGTCCAATCAGGATCTGATGGACATGCTCCACCTCAAAAAATCCAAATCCATCAGGACCACGAGAGCTAAAGACTTAAACCTCGGCACAAGTATGAATAGGACATGCTGGAAGGATAGATTCATAACCCAGAGGCTTCCCATGCTCTGGAACAAGATCCCAGTTCGTATTAGGCAGAGCCCCTCACTGACTCTCTTCAAGAGAAATCTTGATGTGTGGATGGCAGATCGTAAGTTTACCCCAGGGGTCACATCTGTGTCACTGCTAGACAGGGGCACAGTAAACTAATTCTATTATATAAGGGGACCTTCATTGTGTCACTACTAGACAGAGGCACAGTATTCTAAATTTATTCTGTACATTTTTTGTACCATTTCATGGGGTGGCAAAAGCCACATCACTATGGTTAGGCTTACAAATGCCCCAGGGCAGATAGCCTAATACTATACTATGAAACTATGAAACTATGGGAGGCATTCCACCTAGAATGTATACTACTTTGGGTTCAGGCACAGGAATACTGTAGTAGTAGTAGTAGATAGATGGAATCCTTAATTATTCTGGTGACAGTGCTGTCTCGTAGCACTCAATGCACTGAATGGACATAGGGATGGCATATAGCTCTTGAATTCAGTGCAGCTGGTCAGGTGGAATAAACATATAGTAGATCTGGAAGAAAATTTGTCATGGCTGGGTGAATTTCCATACCTAGAGGCTAAAACAGCTATGGACACTGTGGACAACAATGCAGTCTTTGGAATAGTGCATGATGCTTTTACAAATCTGGACAATGTCCATGCACCAACCATCTGGTTTCTATTATGGCTACAGTGGGTACTGGGCAGTAGCCTTCGGGATGCATCCATGTTTGTCATGTGGGCCGTCACAGACCACAGTGGGCATGCCTGCTCCTGGTCCTTATATTACCTTGTCATTCTGCATGCATTTCAGGTTGTCATACAGCTCCTCACACATGCCATGTAGCACATTCAGTGCTTCTGAAATGTAATGAATGAGACCTGCCTGTGCATAGGGCACTGACTTACATATCCACTGACTAATACCAAAGTTAACACCTGGGCCTGTGAATGTCCTGGTTCTGATAACTACATGGTGCAATGAGCACACCTCTGAAGCAACCCTTGCTCTCTGCCACCATTCATGTCAGTGCATTATGTGCACCTTGACCTGGGCTCACTGTAACAGATGTTCCATCAATATACAGGGATATGCTGCAGGTTTATGTTGGCCCTCCATCCTCATATCAGCAGTAGTTTGTGGGAGGGTGCCCTCTAATGTTAACGTTGCTGACAGTTCTGCTATGTCATCAGACTACCATCTACTTGATGCTATAAATGGTAACTAATGGTGCTCTGCTGACATCAGCAAGACTTGACCTGCTGCAATGGACTCTCTACAAGTCGAACCTGTAAATGCAGATGCACAACATATCCGTAGCAGTGCTAGTACGTAGGTGAAAATTTTACCATTATATGACACATACTGCTGTATGCCACTAGTGTACATAGCTTGTGGGCATATGCGTACCTTGCGGTGCAGGTTGTTATTGTTGCATCTGCCAAACACGCGACTCATACAACTTACCACACATAACCTTAGTCACAAACCTCAAAAATGTCCTTGTCACAGATCCTTTAACATTACTCACCCTAGAGGCCTCTGCACTAAGTAGGTAAAATAACTACTCCTAATAAATAAATAAATCAAACAACTCTACTGACTGCTGTCCCAATTCCTCCTACAACTCTAACACCTGAAACTCTACCAGCTTCCCTTACAAACAAAGACATCAGATGAAATCTTTAAAGTGAGGAGTCTAGGGCAGACTGGTAGTATTGTGATTTGTCCTGTTTTATTAGCTTTTTGACTCTATTGCGTAGTTCTAGGAATTTCTGTCTAGCTGAGGGGCTTTTGGTTTTGCGCCAGTGCTCCCAGGCTTTATCCCTGTTTTTCATTTCTGACTTAGTGGTTTTCTGTAGCCATGGGGAGGGTTGTGCTTTGGTTCTGGAAAATCTTATGGGGGCATGGTTATTAAGGATGTTCAGGAAGGTAGTATTAAAAAATTCAACTGCATCATCTAGACTGAGGTACTTTAGAGGATGCCAGTTACATTCTTTGAGGGATGAGATGAATTTGAGTGGGTTAAAGTTTAGTTTTTTACGTATTTGATGGTAGATGACAGGTTTAGCTTGGTATAGGTATTTTTCGAGTAGGAATGTTGGGGAGTGATCACTGAGGCTATCTGAAAAGCAGCCTGTTATATATGACTGGGGGCTCTTACTGACTAGTATCCAATCCAGGGTAGTGTGCTTGGTGGAGTTTTTATTTATCCTGGTTGGTGACTGGACTAGTTGAGTGAAGCCATGAAGGTGTACATGATGGGTTGGATTGTTGCCAGAACAGGATTGCCAGTCAATATTGAAATCACCTAAGATGATAGTTTCTTGGGGGAGATGGTGGGTAGACCAGCTGAAGAGGTTTTCTAGGGGAGCGATGTTTTGGCCAGGTGGGAAGTAGCATCCAATTATGTTGATGGTTTTGTTTTGGTTAATTTTGAGGTTGGTATATATTATTTCTTTATTGCCTATTTGTGGAGCTGATGATTTTAAGATCTGGATGTTTAGATGCTGTTTAAATATTATAGCTACACCACCTCCTTTTTTGTTTAGCCGGTCTACTCTTTGTATGCCGTAGCCTGTAGGGAGTATTTGCTCACTGGTAATGTAAGGTTTTAGCCAGGTTTCTGTCAGGATGATAATATCTGGGGAGTACAAGTATATGGTGGCATGGAGTTCATGGACTTTGTTGGATATACTTCTAATATTTAGGCATAGCAGAAGGAAGTCACTTGGCTTTCTATTGGCTGTAATATGGGAGAAGTTGTGGTTTTTAGTGTGATTAGGAGGAATGGGGTTGGAGATGGTAGGACCAGGGTTGGGCTGGATGTCTCCACTTAGGGCTAGTTTTGATATGCATGAGATTATTAGTTTTCTCAGTCTTTGAATGTGTTTGTTTATAAGGGAAACTTTATGATTGTGCTCTGTGGGTAATAGGTATGGTGGGAGGGTTACTATGTTAAGTTGTATGGATGCTTTATATTTGAGTAATATAGTTGGTAGAATATGTGGGGGGTGCATAGAGATGGTTTTTGAGCTGGTGGGAGGGGAGCTGTGTGTAGGTGAGACATGAGTGGTGGTGTGAGTAGTAATGCAGTGGTAGTGGTTGAGTGGGGGAATGATGGAGCTTTGGTAGGATGCAAGATATGCAAGGAGAGTGCATGCAGTGAGCATAGGAAAGGTATGCTTGTACATGTTAGTTGAGGAGGTGTGATAGTAGTGGGAAGATGGAGGAGGTAGTGTTGGGTTAGCCCTGTGGTTGGCTATTGGAATGATGGGAGGGGTTTGAGTGCAGTAAAGGTGGGACCACTGGGGGCGGGAGGAAATAGGGGGCAGGGTGGGGAGCGAAGCGGGTAGAGACCCTGCTAGTTGATCGTATGAGGGGCTGGAAACAATCACAAAGCAGAGACAAGTATGTGTTAAGAAATAATCACAATTGACCAAGGACTGCTCTGAAACTGTAAGTCATTTCTTAATTTCTCAGGTGGAAAAACAGGATAATAACCTTGTATCAGTAGGCTACTGTGGTCATAGTTTAAATTTACAAACACACAGTACTGATCAGTTATGGATACTGTTTGCTATCAGAAGGGAAAAAGAGAAAGTGGAAGGTGTGTGTATGTGTGTGTGTGTGTGTGTGTGTGTGTGTGTGTGTGGGGTCAGGTGGGGGGGCTGCTTACAACCAAAGCAGAGTGCTCTCCAGGGAAAAATGAATATTTGCTCAAACAGGTAGACACATACTCAAAGTTAACTGTAGCTGTTTGCAGACAGTTCAGACCTGGACTGTGCTTTTCTTACAAGAATGTTAAAGGTGGTACTGCAGTTGAATACTTAGAGTGGCATTAGGTTCAAAGTTAACTGTAGCTGTTTGCAGACAGTTCAGACCAGGACTGTGCTTTTCTTACAAGAATGTTAAAGGTGGTACCGCAGTTGAATACTTAGAGTGGTGTTAACAGTTTCAAATCTGTTTAACTGGAGTGGTGATAACAGTTTCAAATCTGTTTAACTGGAGAGGTTAACTAACATACCTCTCACATAACCTATAGCTACCCATTTACTAACATGCCACACCATATAGGTGTCCAATGAACTCAGCGGCAAAACTGGGTTGGGTTGCATGGCTAGGTTTGTAAAGGCCCTTGTTGTTGGTAGCTTAGTATAAACCTATGAATGTATGAACCTACAAAAAGGCCACATACAGTGACTTGCTGCACATATCAGTTACGAGGCCTGTGTTATTCAGTTTATATTTATTATAAAGATTAGACACAGGGAACAGAATGTTGTCTCCTTGTGGATAACAGTATGGTAGGGAAAAGAGTGGGATGAGGAAACCAGATTAAACAGGAAATTACAAAGCTAGCAGCATAAGCTGAAAGGTGGTATCAGAGATTCAATGGTGGGAAACCCGAGGTTTTGCACTTGAGTACCAACAACTGGGCATGGTATACAGACATGCTTTTGTCCTGCATGAAATAACTAAGGAGGACATGAATTAAGGTGGCAATCACACAGTGGATGATTCACCAACAGAGAAAAATGAAATCAGTGGCTAAAGATGACATAATGCTGGGCAGTGTCTCCGAGGGGCATAGACTTCATTCTTTTGTTCTATAAACTGATGCTGAAATCACAGATGGAAATAAACACTAAGACTATGAAGAGAGCAGTAAATGTGCTCCAGAAGGTAAAACAGGAAGGACACCATTGTATCGAAGGGACAGAATGGAGGACATATGGAGAGAGCCTTAATAGACTGGAAATATATGGACTCTAAGTGAGATACAGGAAAAGAGTAGCATGATTGTGGTCTGTGAGACTATTTAGTGGAGTTGTGAAGGGAATGAAACTAAAAGGGTAAGGGGATAGCAGGAGGCATATTCTCCAGATAGGTGATAAAAGGGAAATCAGTTGAGGCATGTGTGCATGCAGATGAGAGATAGATTAAGAGTGCAACAAACTGGGATCTACAGAGTACAAACCCCTCGACATTTGAGCAAGCTAGGATAACCAACAATTTTCTTTTGCTGGCATTTCCTGTATATATCCTCTCTCAGAGTTCACTGGATTGTCAGGTAAAACTCTCCATATTTATAGCTACCAACTAAGATAGGCATTGCAAAAAGGTCTTTGCTCTGAACAGATGAGCTACATGACCCAAGTAATCTATTGTAATGGACTAGGCACATCCACTTCCCATAACGTGTGGCCCAGACTGCTCTGAGTGTAATGAATGGTAGCTGCTGAGGCATATGCTGACTGTTCTCATTTGTTATATAAACCAATGACATATTACTTGTATATACACCTGATCTGGGCTTTTTTTTCTTATCAGTTCCTCTTTTACTCTTTCCTGCTTCATGTTCTCTTCACCTCTCTTGCTTTGGCTTCAAACAACATAAAACTTGTTTCGCTTTTATGATGCAGTATGTATTGAATGGTGTAAAACAAGAAATATAGCACAAAAAAATCTCATTTCCACACTGGGAAACAACATTACATCAGAAAGTGATGTCAGAGCATTATACCAAATATGAATGATAACTAGCAATCTCTCTTTTACTTCATAAAAGCAGAAATTGTAATATGTTGAGTCTCAAACTTGCTTGAGTGGGCATTTAGAAAATCCACCTAATTCTCCAGTCTTAGGATAACTTGGCATGTGACCTTTCTAATTTACCATACAGGTTGCATTCAAGAACTACAACAGAACCATTCAGGCGGTAGGTTTTGGAATATTGTTAACCTGTAATTGTTATTCCTTGGTATGACCTATAATTATTGTAACATGCATATGTCATTTGTAAATTCTATTGTAAACTACCTTGGAGCTTTTCTCCCCGGGTCTCCACTGAAAACAGGCTTCTGGCCCAGCCGGACACTACCCGGTTGACAAACGAAATTAATAAATAAATAAATATCTCACTGAAATAACAAAGGATCTCACATATATAATAACATCACATTTTGAAAGAATAAGCCTGTATCTACGCTACAGTAATGATATAAGACAGTATGGTAAAGGATGCTTCTTCTACATGGGAAACTATAATATGGAAATGTGAAACCTTAGATCTTCTTTGACTTGTTAACAGAAATAAAAAAGATGCTGAATGTTTCAAAGCTGAAGCAATATCATAAAATTTAATAAAGAAAAGGGCAGGAGTGTCAAATGGAAAACTCGGTTATAATTTGCAGGACGAGGTTTACTCATATCTTAAAGACTGAAAGCAAATGTTTGGCCCCATTACCCCTTTTGTCTGTCTATTTTTTCTGCACTCTTCCAGTCTGATTTCTTTATGAATGTTATATTACACAAACACACACACACACAAACATATATATTTACACACACACAAACACACACACACACATATATAACAGACACATGTGTGTGTATGTGTGTGTGTGTGTGTGTGTGTGTGTGTGTGTGTGTGTGTGTGTGTGTGTGTGTGTATTTATGCGTATATATATATATATATATATATATATATATATATATATATATATATATATATATATATATATATATAGATACAGATATAGATATATCTCAGTGTATGTCTGTGCAATGAGTGTGTTTCCGTGTGCTATAATTTTATATATTTGTACATCTATCCTCTATCTGGCTATGTACCTTTGTATCTATCTGTGTGTGTTATAGTTTTATGCATCTGTATATCTATTCTATAAGTTTGCCTGTCTATCTGTCTATTCTGTTTTGTGATATGATTGCATGGTTGTAAAATATTTTACTCCTTTCTTAGTAAGACTGTACACAATATACAAATGATACAACTGTATTAGTATTATCAGCAGACTATGCTGGGGACAGCATTTTGGTGTCCCCCTTTTTACGGCAGGATCTCCAGTCACATAGAATGCTCTAAGGTCTCCTAAGTAGTGTTTCTACAATATGAGTATAAAGTCTGAATGAATTTAAGACTGAAATGTATGACACGCATAACAATAATGTGTGAAACGCTAAATAACACATTGTTCTTAAAAATCATGGGTAGAGACTGTAGATGTAAAGGCTGAAATGTAGTATTGTCTGAGTAAAAATATTCAGTGAAAAGTAAAACTTAGTTTTAATAAGATCCATAACACTGCAGTCGAATCTTTATGCTATAACTGAAGGAGGAATATATCCAAACTATAGCATTGCTTTAGTAAAGATGAAAGTAGATGCTAATCAGAAGCAGTTCACTATGACCATAATTACAGATTTTAGTGAACTTTAAGGATCACTCTCAAAGTACACTTTAAAAAAATTAGTACTAAAGAGATTAAGCTTTAACACTCAAAAATATTAAATTCTTCCAAACAACTTACTAGATACACAAAGTAGCAAAGCCAAAAGGACCTTCATCGTCAGAGATTGTTTGCTAGACAGTGTATCAAGATCGATGTGAACACTCCGCACGTTTTACTTGAGAGGATTTGCAGGCTCTAGGAAAACCTTTCCCCTTGATGTTCCAAAAATTGAAAGAAGTCAACAATCTGCAAAAGAAAGCAAAACAGAATTAGCAAAGCACATATCAGTAAAGTCTTGCAAGCTACACTCTGATTACTTTCCTATTTCAGATTCTAGTGATGTTACAAAGAAGTACTCAATCAGAATGACCCCTACATATTCAGCACTTTTACCTATGCTAGGAAGTATAACACTTTTAGTTTTACCATAGCCACCTACTGTATTTATAAAGGAATAGATTGTGCACAGCCATGTGGCACCTTGTCATGTGACTAATTGTGGATTATAATACGATTATACAAATATTTATTTAAGGCTGTACGTACTTGAGTAAATAGCCTGTAACCCAGCTAGTGGGATGATCAGAAACATTTATGAGAAATTCTTGATTATGTTTGGTTGCCTAGCATCTCAAAAAAATAAATGTTACAGAAATAATTTTTAACATATTACACAAAACAAATAACTGACTTTTATCCCGTAGGAAAGAGGGTCCTATGCTGAAAAGGAGAAATCAGAAAAAAGCAAATAGATATGAAGCTATCATACAGAGTGCTGACATTTCACATTTTCCTTGAGGGTATTAGTACACAATGTATCAATTTATCTGCACCATTTGATACCTCCTGTTGTTTTATTCAGGGTTTGTAAAATACTTTGGCCCAGATAAATGAAATCCTACACTTTACAATAAGCACTTTTGTGAGGAATACAGCAACGAGTGAGCTGTTTGCGATTCATTAAACAGCTCTACATATCATACTAAGAACCAAAACAATAATAAAAAACTAAAAATGAAAAAGAAACGGTCACAGTACGGCAAAAGCACAAACCACCGTAAATACAAACTATTTATTTGAAGCACTTTTCGTGTGCTCAGTAAACACACTTCTTCAGAAACCATAATAATACTAAGTATTTGTATATATAATCACATCAATTAACAATTCAAATAAAACCTGCCACTCAGTTGCTTAAAGGCACATACATATAACAATTTCATATTGGGAAATCTGAATTCAAAAATCCCTACAAATGTTAATAACATCTCTATAATAAATTATATTTAAACATAATAATATGAAATCATTTAAATATATCATAAATATATATATATATATATATATATATATATATATATATATATATTAAACAAAACACAGTGTACTATAAATCAAAAACTGCTGTAAATGACAACACTAATAGCTTATAAAAATATATATGTGTATCTACAAAAAAATCAAAATATAAAACATTTTTATACTCCTAGTATGAAATTATATATAACTATTATAATAAAAGCAGTGTTAACGTTTCAAACTCTTGAGCTTTAATACACTACTAATGGAACAAGTTTCATTAAGACCTGGGTGATTATAAGCATTAAGCTTAATCTGCCATTCTAATTCCAGTTCCTCCAATCGCAATGGTGTTAGACCCCCCACTTTTATCTTGATTCACCTGATCTATTACTGAAACTTTAAAGCTATGGTCACTATACTGTTGAACATGTTTAGCCAAAGCATTGTCCAATTTCATTCTACTAATGGCATACTGATATTCATACATCCTTTCACAGAGTCTGCGCTCCATTTTGCACACGTAGAACGCAGGGTAACTTTGGCACTTTGCCACATAAACAACCATTCTTGTATTACAATTAAACCTAACTTTAAATTTAATATGATGGCCATTTATCATTAATAAGTGCAAGTTGTCTACAAATTTGCAATAATTACAATCTTGGCATTTGAACATGCCAATGATTTTTGGGAGCACCCTTCGTTGTCGTTCGAATAGGTTTTTCAAATTGTTACCCCTCCTAAATGTGACACATGGTCCACTACCCATCTTAGCACAAATATTATGATTAGTGCCAAACAAACCCCAGTTTTTCTTAATAACATCTAAACACAACCGACTGTGTAGATTATATGTAGTTGCAAAACTAGGTGCACTCTGTACTTTAGAGCCATAACTAACTTCCAAGACATTGTCTGAATTCCCGGAAGTATTAACTTCTACAGCAGATGTTTGTTTGATCCGCAACAAGGGTTGGTATATACCATTTAATCTCTTTAAATAGAGTTGTGGAGAAGAGATCCCAGTGGAAACCATGGTAAGAGTAGCATTAGTACACTAGATACAAGCACTTTTCAGTGATCCCTAAGGAATATATTAGGGGTGTCTCAGGGTTCAACCTCAAGAACACCAATTTCACACTGCAATGCTGCAACATGTAAGGGAGCATATCTGGTTTCCATGTACACCAGAGAAGAGAGCTACCTCCAACCATCATTTCTGTGACATAGCATATTTCCCTGAGGTTCAGCGGGACACTGACAGCACTCACATTGAAATAAAAGTCTCACTTGGTGAACATGGAAGGAGATACATAAACAGAAAAGGATATCATTCTATCAACTGTCAAGTAGTCTGTAATGCACAAGGGATCATCTTTAATGTGTGTGCAAGTAATAATGCCAGTTACCTTCACTTCCATAACTTCCACATATGGAACACCGGTGACCTGTATCTAAGGTTTACTAGGGAGTGACTTCCCACACTGGCATCTAGTGTAGATGCAGGTTATGCACTGGAAACTTGACTCATGACACCAATGAGAAACCCACACAGCCCCACAAAAACAATTTCAGTGATGGGCGTGCTCAAACTACAAATTTTATTTAGCATGCTTTTGCTTGCTCCAGTCACATTTCCAATGTCTAGAAACATCCGGAGGCATCTTGTAGCATGACATAACCATCTCTGTCAAAATACTAACAGCCAATGCCATGTTACATAATATTATAGTATAGGAAACAACTTCAACAAGGACAACAGGTCCAAGGGCCACAGCTCCCAGCATCACAAGCAGGGCCAGTGGGGCCTGGTGTGAAGTCTGAGGAAGAACTAGCAGCTAGAGATGATTATATCTGACAAAGACATGCACAATATGCTATGGCCCTAGCAATGAGGCAGAGAATACAACACAGCACACATTCCTAAGTAAAACCTTAAGAAACTAAGCACATGCAATCACAGTGATGCAAGCAACTTTATTAGCTTTTTCTTACCCACATACTGACTGTGTTCTGTGAGCATCAAACAGTCTCTGCCATAGAAGAGACAACATTTGTATAAACAGCATTAATCAATGTAAGTGGTAAATCTGTAAAGAAGCAATAAAAGTGATTACCCACATATGCAAGCAATGTGCTTCACTAAGACAAAACATTGTTCAACTGTACAGGAAAGTCAACTGTAACTCATGACCGATATATGAAGCATAAAAAATAGTAAAAACAAGTAAGTTATTAAAAAGTGTATGAAAATGGATTTTCATAGGTTCATAGGAGTTTACTGGGTGAAGGGCCCTAGGGCCTTTACAAGCCTAGCTGACCTTGGTTAGATGGTCATTATTCGCAGAGTGAGTCTATGATCAGCACAAACTGCCCCTGTCCATGAGGGAAATAGGTATCACCCCCAGAGTGAATTTATGGTCTCCCATTCAATTGTCTAGGTTGCACTTGAATAGGGTCATTAAGGAGCTCTGCTTCATGTGAATGGGGAGTTTTTTTTTTTCCACAGCATCAGAAATATCTGGGAGATATACCTGTCTCTCCAGCATTTTCTGTTATTGTCACAGGCTATGTTGAGATCCCTGGAATGAGTGACTCTTGCCCCATTTGATTTGTGGATGTGCAGCATTTCCATTAGGCCAGGCAAAGTCACCTCTCAGCATAGGTTCATAGGTTCATAGGTAGGTACTAGGCTATTGGCCCTAGGACCTATATAAGCCTAGCCAAATGGTACCCTGGCATTTGCCACCCAAGAAAATTATTTTCCTGTGCCCCTGTCAAGCAGAGCTACAGAAGTGATCCCTGGGGTGAATTTCCTATCTCCCATCCAATCATCAAGATTTTTCTTGAAGAGTGTTAATGAGATGCTTTGTTTGATATAGATGGGTAGTTTGTTCCAGAGTATGGGAAGTCTCTGAGACAGGAATCTATCCCTCCAGCATGTTCTGTTTATTGTGGTGACAAGGTTTAGGTCCCTAGAGCATGTAGCTTGGAGGGATTGGAATTTCTTTACATTGAGCATGTCCAACAGCTCTGGGTTTGTCATAGCTTGGTATGTTAGGCAGAGATCGCCTCTGAGTAGGTGATATGTGACAGTGTAAAGCTGGAGTTTTTTGAGACAGTCTGCGTAGGGCATCTGTTTGAGGCCAGTAATCCTCTTTGTGAGGTATTTCTGTAGCCTTTCCTATTGTTGTAGATGCCTTGTCAGGTACATACCAAAAGGGGCATTGTACTCTATAATGGGTCTAATGAGTGATGAGTAGAGGGGAACAATGACCTCTTTTTTCCTGGATGAGAAACCTTTTGTGATGAGGTGTGCCATGTAGAAGGATTTCCTCACTACTGTGGTGATGTGATTATCAAAGGAGAGACTACTGTCCACCTGTGTCCCAATGTCTCTTATCACACTTTCAGTGTTAAGTATACTACCGCCTATGTGGTAGTTCATGGGTACAGAGTTTTTACCAAAAGAGATGGCAATGCACTTTTTGGCATTGAGCTTGAGGCCATGGCTTTGACATCAGGCATCTGTCTCAGTGAGGCCCTTTTGTAGGATGTCCATATTGTTAGGAGATTCAATTATGGCTCCTAGTTTGCAGTCATCTGTGAACTTTGTTAGCCAAAGACCTTCTGTGTTAGCCTGTACTTCAGAGAAGTAGATACCAAACAAGAGAGGACTTAGGACTGAACCCTGTGGTACTCCACTTGTCACTGGTATGAAGTTGGATTTAGAGTCTGCTACTTTCACAGTGTGGGTTCAGTCAGTGAGCCAGTTGGCAACCCATCTTGTAACATAGGGACTTACAACTAGTTCAGTGAGTTTGTCTATAATTCCAGAGTGGGTGATGGTGTTGAAAGCCTTGGCGAGATCAAGATAGGCTGTGTGTACCACCTTACCCTCATCTACAGCTTTGTTGACCATTTTGAAGAAGTCTATCAGGTTTAGGAGACATGATCTGCCTTTTACAAATCCAAACTGGGTAGGTTCAGAGTTTGGAGATTACCAAAGTCATTATTTATAAGTTCCATGATGATACACTCCATAGGCTTGCAGACCAGGCTTGTCAGGCTAGTAAGGTCAATGTTCGCTCTCCCTTTGTGGAGTGGGATAACCATTGCTGTGCACCATTCAGTGGGCACAAGGCCTATAGGATACAGAGTACAATCACAAGGATTTCAGTCTTTCAATACATGTCATGTTTTGGAGGCCCTGAATTTTCTTGGTGAGAAACTTCTGTGGTCTTTCAAGCTGCTGCAGATGTCTGGTGAGGCACATGTAAAAGCGAGCATTGTACTCTATTAATGGTCTGATGAGGGTTGAGTACAGAGGGGTTATAACATCCTTAGTCTTAGATGCGATGCCCTTACTTATGAGATGCACAACCTAGAAGGCTTTCCTTACCACTGTGGACATATGGTGATCAAAGCTTAGATTGCTAAGAAAACTGTATTCCCAAATCTAGTACCACTGGGTTTCAGCTTACGGGGATGCTGTTAATATTGTAATTTGCACTGACTTTCTCTTTGCCAGAGGGGATAATAATGCACTTTTTTCATTTAGTCTGAGTCCGTGCTTCAACACCAATCATTTGTCTGTGTTAGCTCCTTTTGTAA
Source organism: Protopterus annectens (assembly GCF_019279795.1). Classification (NCBI taxonomy): domain Eukaryota; kingdom Metazoa; phylum Chordata; order Ceratodontiformes; family Protopteridae; genus Protopterus; species Protopterus annectens. The sequence continues at coordinate 1,756,217,269 of NC_056732.1, read as the reverse complement.
TATGTTAACATTGTTTGGGGACTCAGTGACTGCATGCAGTTTGCAATCATCAGTGAACTTGGTAAGCCACAGGCCATCTACTTTCACCTGGACTTCCAAGAAATAGATTACAAGCAGTAGAAGGCCCAGCAGAGGTCCTTGTTGTACACCAGTGGTAACTGGTCTACTGGTAGAATTGGAATGTCCAACATTGACAGTATGTGTTCTCTCAGTGAGACAGTTGGCTACCCATATGGGTTAATCCCCAGCTGGGAGAGTTTACCAATGATACATGAGTGGGGGATCTACCCCTAATGAAGCCAAACTGGGTCAGGTCAAGAGTTTGAATGTCACCTCTGTCCTTGTTGATAAGGTCCATGATGATTCTTTCCATAGCCTTGCAGATAAGGCTGGTTAGGCTTATAAGTCTATAGTGTCCAGGGTCGGTTGATGGAGCCCCTTTGTGCAACAGGATTTCTGTCACTGTTCTCCACTCTGCTGGAACAAATCTAGCACTCAGTCTGAGGTTGAAGAGAGTGCTAAGTGGTACCACTAGGTCTTATTTTAGATTATTTAATAAGCAGTGTGGGTTGTTATCTGGTCCCATAGAGGCCATGTTTTTGGCCTTGGAAATTGCAGATATGACTTGCGCTTTGGAGATTCTAGGTAGAAGACTGGTGTCAGGTCGGCTTTGGGGTATGGCTGGTGGGGAGAGAGGGGTGAAGTTTGCACCATATCTGTCAGCTACCAGGTTGGCAATTTCCTCAGGTTCTGTATGAGAAGTACTGTTCAGCACATAGGTGGAGATTCCCTTTTAGATTGTGGACGTAGCTAAATAATGTCTTATGAGTATCCTTAGCAAGGGATGCTAGTTTAGCTTTGCAACTGCTTTAGTGGACTTTACAAGATATCTGATTTGCTTTTTCAAGCTGTGTTGAGTATACCTCTTCTGCTGAGTAAGTTCCCTCTTGTTCTTAGACATCAGTTTCTTCCTTTTGTTATATAACCTATTTATACTTGAGGTCCACCAAGATGGCCTGTTTTTTTCAGGAGGACCTATTGTTGACACAGTCAGGGACAGCCTAATCTATACAGTTGTTTAGGTGATTATACAGGGCATTTGTGTACTCCTCCACATAGGAGGCATTGTTGGTTGTGTTAGCAGGGACTTTGAAACGTTTTATTACATCAGCTAGTATGCTGTAGTTTGCTTTGGTGAAAATTTTCAGTTTTTTATTTTTTTTATTTTTTGCTTCTGTGGGAGTGTCAGGTCTCAGGTATGATTGTTACTTTGAATGAGGCAGATTTATGGTCTGACCTTACCAGTGAGGGCAACATACAGTGGTAGTGCAGTGCACCCCCATATTTATGAGTACTAAGTCTAGAACATTTCAGCTCCTTTTAGAGGTGCAGACTAGCTGTTCCAGGGCACTTGTATTGATAATGTCCAGAAACCTCAGAGCAAGCATGTGTGTGCTCATTAATGTCAAATCAGAAAACTGCAAAAAAATGCACTCAGAAAGCAACTACAAAATCCAGCGCAGTAGGCAAAAGAGGGGCACTCCGACCAGCTTGCAAAAATCACAAGATTTATTAAATATCCACAAACAGCATTAACGCAGTTCATTCACAATATGCTGAATGTCACCCAATTGATGAAAAGATAGTTGAAATCTCCCATGACCAGAGTGTATGTCTGTATAGTAAGTGACTTTAGTAAGTCCAAGTAGGTGATGTGCTTCTCTTGTTGCATGGTTTGGGACCTGTAGCTAGCAATGAAGTTGTCGGGTGCTTTACCTATAGTTAGTTTGACATGGAGTAGCACGAGAGAGTCATACTGTTTAACTAGCCTCAAGATGTATTTGGCTTTGATGAGGATGGATACACCTCCATCTTTGGTTCTTTCATGCTTGTTTTGGGGTCTGAACATGTGGAAAGCATTATAGCCTAGCATGGACAGGGTGCTCTATGCAGCCTTGAACCATGTTTCAGTGACTGCACAGAAGTCAGCATATTCCAATGTGAGGAATGCTTCCAGGGTGGGCAGTTTCCTGTTTAGCCTCCTAGCATTAAGCCGCATAACCTTGAGTTTGCCTCAAATGGATTTTCTTTTTTTACGTCGAAAATTTTGTTGTTTTGACATTGCCTAAAAAAGGCACTATGGGGAGGCAAGCACATTTGCCAGTACATGAAAGCCTAGAGGAGACAAGTTTAGACCATTTCTGGCAAACCAGTGTGATCTGTCAACCATGTCTTCCCAGGTTGACAGATACTAGATCCTTCTGGTCTGACACCAAAAGCTAAGCCAATTGTTGTTGTCAATCATTTTTTTGTCCATATTGTGGTATCATCCTGGGTGAAGGTAGAATGTTGCTTAGGTCTAGGAACATACCTTTCACGCTAAGTGAAGACCAAAAAAAAAAAAAAAAAGGTCTGTCTTTAAACACAGAACTTACTTGTGTTCCGCATTAAACATCATTTCTGCATTAAACATAAGTAGCTCAGTCCCCTGAAGTCAAGAGGCAATAAATCCAGGCTGAGAATATATCCAAAGATATAAATAAAGTCCACAGAAGATAAATCAGGTACCAGTTTAATGGAGGACACAAGCGCTTTCACATAGCTTCATCAGGTGTAACCATTTCATCTAAAAACACACCTTTATACATGCATTAATTGATCACATGACTGAAACTTTTAAAGAGACAGAACTCATTTTATACTAATATAATATAAACAAATAACTAAATACAAATAAATACAAATACAAATAAAAATGTAGAAACAGATGAATTATATATATATATAAATATAAATATGAGTACTACTATTAAAACGTAGCTTAAATAAAACACAGAGAAACCTACCATTGAGTTTAAAGGCACACGACCCTGTGGTCACTGTCCGCAGTGCCCACACATAGATACTTCTATAATATTTCATCACCCTGACACAACAAGAACATTTGATATCAGGGTAAGTGCCACTTGTGAGACCATACATGTTGTTTATCTGGCTGAGTGCCAACAATGTCATTGCTTCTATATAGGCAAGACAGACAGAACTCTTAGAGAGAGAATGAGAGAGCACCTATATCACATTAGAAAGAAGTCTAGAATCAATGCTCTGGCAAAACATATTAGCACCATGGGTGAACATCATAAATTTACTTTCAGAGTTCTATCTGTTATCTATGAGAATAATAGAGGGGGTGATGTGAGAGTTAAAACTGAAGAGACAGAAGCAAAATGGATAGTTAGACTGAGATCCCATGTAGGACATGGTCTCAATGAATGTGTTCCTATCAAGCCCATATTACGTAACAGACCACTAAATAGGAGATGTACTTTTTAGGCACTTGAGTTTTATTTAAGCTACATTTTAATAGTAGTACTCATATTTATATTTATATATATATATATAATTCATCTGTTTCTACATTTTTATTTGTATTTGTATTTGTTATTTGTATTTAGTTATTTGTTTATATTATATTAGTATAAAATGAGTTCTGTCTCTTTAAAAGTTTCAGTCATGTGATCAATTAATGCATGTATAAAGGTGTGTTTTTAGATGAAATGGTTACACCTGATGAAGCTATGTGAAAGCGCTTGTGTCCTCCATTAAACTGGTACCTGATTTATCTTCTGTGGACTTTATTTATATCTTTGGATATATTCTCAGCCTGGATTTATTGCCTCTTGACTTCAGGGGGCTGCTTGCTTATGCTTTTATAACAATTGTACCTTTGGCTCTGTTTTTATCAATTGCTTCTGTTTTTTGTGAGCCTGTCTACGAAGTTACCATGGCTGAGGATGCTATACAAGTTGAGCTGGATTATACTCCTGAATGTCGAGCCTCGACAGCTTTGATAGAAGGTAGTGTTGACACATTTATTTCTAAGATTAGAGATGTGAACAACCCACTTCTAAATGTTAATTTAGAGCCCGAAGAAGAAGTGGATGTTACTACTGATTTTCTATCACTGAGAACTGATATGCTTGACCTAGAGAGATTGCTCTCTAAGTTAGCCAGAACACAATATGAGAAATTTCATCTTGAGGCATGCATTGAACAGAAATTGGTGCCTCGTGGACTCAGAATATTAAAGATGCCAGCTGAAGTTGATTGTGATAGCCTTCTTTTAACAGAGTGGCAAAAGTTGAATATCGCTACCAGTTTTAGTTATATCAAGCTCCTAATAGCAGCTGCTGAGAGACGTGAGTTTAAACTCCTTGATGACATTAAGAATAAGTATGCATACTTGAATAACAATTACAGTGGTGATTCCCTCACTAGACTGATGATAGATACTATAAGCAATGTAGACACCTACAAGCGCAAACTGCTACAAATCAAATTGAAAAAACTACAGAGAGATCGTTCTGATTTCTCATCAGGCCACATCTTCATGTGGCCACGTGAACCAATGAAATCAGAGCAAACGGCAGCTCCAGCTCAGCGAGCACAAACGGAAGGGAGCGCACGTTTACAAGAACTTGATAATGTCTTGATTCAAGACAATAGTGTGTTCAACGAAGATATTACCTCCAATAAGCCTGAGTCCGCAGGCACATCATCTGAACAGAGCGTTAATAAGCTTCCAGTTCCACCTAGCTCACATGCATGCCCACAGGGCGCTAGGAGGAAGGTCGTGACAGTAGCGCAGGTTCACAGAAGTGACGGCAGCATTTCTACTGTTCTACCGACGGCTTCCAATACTGTTTGCTCACAATCCAACGAATACCATCTAAATTTTCCCCTGCCAGTGAGAGACAACTCACTGGTGAGAACGGATGGACAGAGGAAGCAGAACCAAACACGGGGGAGAAGCAGTACAAGAAACAAGAGAAAATACGAGGAGGAAACAAACAATGTTTACACTATCAAGAAAGCCTTTCAAAACGTAAGACTCTAGTAGTTAATCTTTCTAAACGTCTGCTTTCTGACAATGAATTAAGTGTTTTAACCAGAGGTTTATCGTTTATACCTGCATCTGATATGTCTATCACTGATGCTATATTTGATTTAAAGATTTTACTAGGAATCTAAGTTTGAAATTAATGTTTTTAAACACTAATAATAAACAAGAACAAGTTGTTTTTAGGAGACCTAGCACTTTTATACCGAAAATGAATTCTGTTGTAAATGCATTTGAACAGTTATGTATTACTGACTTTTACAAAGTTATAGATAATAACATTAACTTTTACAAGAAGCATAACCTTAGCAAAGATGAACTAGATACATTGAATAAACTTGAGAACGATTTCAGCTTGGTAATTAGACCAGCTGACAAAGGGGACAAATAGTTGTCTTAGATAAAATAGACTATGATTCATTGATGTATGAAATGCTCAGTGATAATAATTTTTATCAACTTATAAATAGAGCACATGTAGATAAAATGATTTTAGAGATTATTAACGCAATTAAGAGCATGCAATTTGAATGCCTTATTACTGATGAAATGGTACACTATTTTTTGGTTTCTAAACCAGTGGTGCCTGTTATACAAGGGCTTCCGAAACTGTACAAGAATAGTACTAGACCACCTATGAGGCCCATAGTTTCTGTAAGGGGATGGTCAACAGAGGCTATCTCAATCTATGTGGAGAAAAAACTGAGACCTGTCCTAGATACTATGCACCATGTCTTGAAAGACACTGAACATTTTTTAAGAGATTTATATGCATTTACTAATCAAGGAACTGCTGAGGGTGAATATATTTTGGTTACGTTAGATGTTGTCTCCCTCTTTACAGTTATACCCAACACATTGGGTATAGACTTTATGAGAAAATTACTGACAAAAGTTGGCACATATAATGCCACAGAGATTATAGTTATACAAAAATTGATAGCCCTGGTACTCTATAACAACATTTTCATTTTTAATGATAACATCTACTGGCAGAAAAATGGAGTAGCAATGGGCAGCTCTTGTTCAAACAGCTACACCAATATAGTTATGGTCACATGGGAGACAGATTACATTTTAATAGTATATATGCACCGTACATCCATTTCTATAGAAGATTTGTAGACGATTGTTTCTTTCTATGGAAAGGCACCTTAGATGGACCGAAGCTCTTTATTGAATACCTGAACAAAACCACTGACTTTTTAAAATTTACTTTTAATTATTCTTATACAGGAATTAATTTCCTGGATGTCTATATCTATAAGGACATATTAGGTAACCTTAGTACCAGAATGTATAGGAAGGAATGTAGGGTTAACAACCTTCTTTCTAGACAAAGTATGCACCCAGAATTTGTTTTTGACAATGTTGCATGTAACCAATTTTTTAGAGCATCAAGACTCACTGTAGACCCGATTGAGTACGAACAAATGATGCATACTACCAACTTGGAGTTAAAGGACCGGGGGTATCATACCTATAATATCAACAAGAATGAGATGATGGTGAGACGTAAGAGATTTAATGAAGCCAAACCGTATTTTTCTAATGCTGCTCCCAGATATAATAAAAGCAAGGAACCCAAGCTCAGTCTCTGCCTTACCTATGCTAGAGATATCAAGCATTATACAGACATTATTAATAGAAACTGGCAGGTATTGGTTACTGAACCCACAATTTCCTCTTTAATTGGTGCTAGACCCCAGTATACATTCAAGAACAAAAAGAACTTGTTTAGGAGATTATGTGGGGTAAGAACAGAGAAACCTACCATTGAGTTTAAAGGCACACGACCCTGTGGTCACTGTCCGCAGTGCCCACACATAGATACTTCTATAATATTTCATCACCCTGACACAACAAGAACATTTGATATCAGGGTAAGTGCCACTTGTGAGACCATACATGTTGTTTATCTGGCTGAGTGCCAACAATGTCATTGCTTCTATATAGGCAAGACAGACAGAACTCTTAGAGAGAGAATGAGAGAGCACCTATATCACATTAGAAAGAAGTCTAGAATCAATGCTCTGGCAAAACATATTAGCACCATGGGTGAACATCATAAATTTACTTTCAGAGTTCTATCTGTTATCTATGAGAATAATAGAGGGGTTGATGTGAGAGTTAAAACTGAAGAGACAGAAGCAAAATGGATAGTTAGACTGAGATCCCATATAGGACATGGTCTCAATGAATGTGTTCCTATCAAGCCCATATTACGTAACAGACCACTAAATAGGAGATGTACTTTTTAGGCACTTGAGTTTTATTTAAGCTACGTTTTAATAGTAGTACTCATATTTATATTTATATATATATATAATTCATCTGTTTCTACATTTTTATTTGTATTTGTATTTGTTATTTGTATTTAGTTATTTGTTTATATTATATTAGTATAAAATGAGTTCTGTCTCTTTAAAAGTTTCAGTCATGTGATCAATTAATGCATGTATAAAGGTGTGTTTTTAGATGAAATGGTTACACCTGATGAAGCTATGTGAAAGCGCTTGTGTCCTCCATTAAACTGGTACCTGATTTATCTTCTGTGGACTTTATTTATATCTCTGGATATATTCTCAGCCTGGATTTATTGCCTCTTGACTTCAGGGGGCTGCTTGCTTATGCTTTTATAACAATTGTTCTTTTGGCTCTGTTTTTATCAATAAGTAGCTCAGTGGCCCATATGCCAGTATACGAGCCAGTCAAAAAATTGCAAAATGGAGCTACTTGTGTTTAATACGGAACTGCCTGATTTTCCACATTAAACACAAGTAGCTCCATGTTTAGCGATTTTTGATTGGCCTGTTTGCCGGTATACGGACCAATCAAAAAAAAAAAAAAAAAAGAGGCTGTTTCACTGGGATTTAAACCAGCAGTACAGGATTCGGGATCGGGCTGCTGATCTCAGGACAATCCCACTCAAATAGGGATGTTTGGCAACCTTGCCTGGGACATATAATCTGAGAGTTCAGTTATGTCTATCTTCATATAGTGAAGAGAGATACGTCTCAATTCATTCACCCCAATATGTACTATGACAGAGTCATAACAAAAATTGTGGTTGAGTGTCTCGGGTGCATGCATGATTTGTTGGATCCTGGCACCTGACGGGCAGCTGACTGTGACCTTCTCCTTGTCCATCCTGATGAGGGCGACATCTGTGTGTCTCACTATAGAGTTGCCTATGGCCAGGACATTTGGTTTTGATGTGTGTGGGCGCGCGCGTGTGTGTGTGTGTGTGTGTGTGTGTGTGTGTGTGTGTGTGTGTGTGCTGCCAACCTGTTTGATGTCTGGTTTGTTGTTACATGAGAGAATTGATTCCAAATTCATAGAGTGATTATATTTCTCACATATTGTATTTGTTTGTTTTAGGATTAAGTTGCTGTCAGTAACAAGAGGCAATTACTATATTGCCTCAGGATGCCCATGTCAATCAGGCTGGCCAGAGAAATGCTTGGACTCCAACCATGCATTAATGGCAGACTTTTACCATAACTACTACTGAGGAGTTTGCTAATTTGACCAGATTTTGCTCCAGGATTAATAAATGGGCTTATTCTATTGAAGGCTAGGAGTGAAAACTATAACAATGCTTCTCAGTGTGCAACTGTTTCCTCAATGCAGCAGGGATGTTTGAGGGGGTTCACTAGCAGGTGTCTAGGAGAAAATTGTCTTTCAAGGCCTTAGCATCTATACAGGGCGCTGCTGAAACCTGTTGCACACTGGGCAGCTAGGGCCAAACATGAGGCTTAAATGCAGGTGGAATTAAACACTTGGGGAAATCACACGGTGAGCTTTCCTCCAGTGATCTCCAACTCAGATGAATACAGGTGGAATTAAACACTTGGGGAACGCACGCAGTGAGCTTTCCTCCAGTGATCCCCAACTCAGATGAATACAGGTGGAATTAAACACTTGGGGAACGCACGCAGTGAGCTTTCCTCCAGTGATCCCCAACTCAGATGAATACAGGTGGAATTAAACACTTGGGGAACGCATGCGCAGTGAGCTTTCCTCCAGTGATCCCCAACTCAGATGAATACAGGTGGAATTAAACACTTGGGGAATGCACGCAGTGAGCTTTCCTCCAGTGATCCCCAACTCAGATGAATATAGGTGGAATTAAACACTTGGGGAACGCACGCAGTGAGCTTTCCTCCAGTGATCCCCAACTCAGATGAATACAGGTGGAATTAAACACTTGGGGAACGCACGCAGTGAGCTTTCCTCCAGTGATCCCCAACTCAGATGAATACAGGTGGAATTAAACACTTGGGGAAAGCACGCAGTGAGCTTTCCTCCAGTAATCTCCAACTCAGATGAATACAGGTGGAATTAAACACTTGGGGAACGCACGCAGTGAGCTTTCCTCCAGTGATCCCCAACTCAGATGAAGCTCAGACTGCACACTTCGGTCACAAAGGTGCAGACAAGGCCCTCCGAATGTAGGATGGCTGGAACAGAGCTCAGATGTAAATATACAGTCTAGATTCATCAGATCTGAATCTAGTCTATGCTATGTACTAGCTACTTAAAGCAACAGAGCAGCTTTTTGTAGTGCAGAAAAAAGAAAACCAATCAGCAAAATGAGGCAACAAAATGATAAAAATACAGTCAACAAAGTGTATAGGAAACTTGCAAGGTAGTTATTTTTTCAGTTTTAGCAGTGGATGCTTTGGATTTTAGCAGAATCTCTCTACACCTCTGGCAAAAGTTGCCAAACATCGAGCAGCTCTGGTTAAAATAGGGGAAGCCACCTCTAGTAGTAGACCCATAGCAAGCAGCTTACCCCAAGGATTGGTCTTGGAAGGATATACTTTTCTGAGCTGCAAGCCAAAACCAGTTGTCTGTGGCTGAAGTTTGCAGATGACTGCAAGTTGGGCACTGTCATAAATTCCCCTAGTGATGTGAATATCCTCCAAGTTAGTTACCCAAACTAATGAATGATGCCAGAAGCATGGCCTCAAACTGAATGCCAAGAAATGCATCATTATAACCTTTGGAGAAGATGGCATCCCCACTAATTATCACATTAATAACAATGTACTAAGATGCAATCAGTAGTGAGGGACTTGGGCACCCAGGTTGCTAGCAACCTGACTTTTGACAACCAAGTTGCCTCCATTGTACATGGCCCACCTCATAAGTAAGGTTATTTCATCCAGGGATAAGGAGGTTATAACATCCCTGTACTCCTCCCTTATCAGACCCATTATTGAGTACAATGCCACCCTTCAGCATGTACCTTGCCAAGCACGTGCAGCAGCTGGAGAGACCACAGAGGTTCATGACAAGGAAAATCCAGGGTCTCAAACACCTATCCTATACAGATGGGTAAAGCCTTATCCCTTTATTCAGTCTCATACAGACTGCTCAAAGGTGACCTCTGTCTGGCATACAAGGTCGTCTCAGACTCAGCCTTGATGGAGTTGCTGCATATCCATAAGTCAAACTCCAGTCATGCAACCTGCACACAAGGCCTTGACCTGGTCTGTGACATTAATAGAACCTGTTGGCAAGATAGATTTCTGTCCCAAGGACTCCCCTATCTGTGGAATAGACTCTTCTCCATGTCAAGCAGAGTACCTCACTAGCCCTCTTTAAGAGGAACTTGGATGACTGAATGGGAAACAAAAAATATACCCCTGGGATTCCACCTGTGCCCCTGCTGGACAGGGAAAACAGGTGCTGACTTTGTAAGAACGTGGGTGAAATTATTGGTTAGGCTTATAAGGGTCTCTGGGCCAATAGCCTAGTATTATCCTGTGAACCTATGAACCTAAAAGTGTGCAAACCTGCACATAGTGAGGCTTGAATACAGGTAAAATTAAACACATTTAATCTAATCTACAAATGGAAAAACACACAGTGAGCCTTCCTCCAGTGATCTCCAACTCAGATGAGGCTCAGTCTACACACTTCTGCCACAAGGGTACAAGTAGGGCCCTCCTAATGTAAGATGGCTGGAATAGCGCTCAAGTGGACAATACAGATCTTAATCTACTCTATGGTGTGTACTAGCTGCTTAAGGCAACAGAACAGTTTTTGTAAAGGCAGAAAAATACAGTAAAAATCAATAAAATGAGGCAGCAAAATGATAAAATATAGTCAACAACGTGCAATGGAAACTCAAATGGAACTTATTTTCTCAGTTTTAGCAATGGATGCTTTGGATTTCAACAGAATCTCTCCAAGCCTCTGACAAAAGTCAACAAATGTTTAGCAGCTCCAGTAAATGACCTGCATTAGGACTACCCTCTGCACAGTCTGGCAGCTGTTCAAGAAGCTGTGAACAGTGGAAGACTATGGAGATCATTTTTTTATAGAGGATTTTAAACTGGAGTGCTTTGTTTATATACGTTTGTATGATGTGCAAATGTGAGGCATTTGAACCAACAGGATGAAAGACTTTTACACAGTTAATTCCTCAGGCCAATAAGATAAAGATACAATAAACCATCTACCAACAGTTTACAGCTTGGATGGGTTGAATTTAGCTCTACTCCCACCAGACTGCAAAAGATTCCTCAATGTAAAATAGACTGGTTTGCGCTCAAGTGCAGTAACAAATGCTTTACAACAAAAGACAGAATTCCCCCAATATCAGGAATTATTGGAAATAAGTTCACTAACCATGAGAAATGTTCAACAAAATGTAAGTGCATAATGTAAAAGTAAAACAACACAGAAAAACTTTACAAAACCTAGAAATATTTGCAGACTCAGGAGAACTTTGCCAAACTCAAAACAGCTTTTGCAGTACCAGAAAAGAGTAGAAAATATCAAAATACTTTTAAAACAGCCTAACAGCAGTGCAGTAACAAATAGATAGTATTTCTTTAAAAAGTGCAGACTGAAAAAAGGGATACATTTAACCAATGAAAAAATGCTGCACAGAAGTGTTAAATAGCAGTCAGAGCAAATGCAAAAAAATACTTATATCAGCTTTGTAGGTCCAAAAGGTTTTAGAAGCAATCCAAGTCTTGTAGTCATGTGCACACAGCTTGTGCATCAAGCCAAAGCAAGCTCATGTCAAATCAACCATCACAATGTTAATCCAGATTTCATAGTCTCCCACATAGGTAGATAATAAAGCATATGTATACTTTTTATTTTATTTATTTTTATTTTACATTTGTTAACCGGGAAAGTCCGACTTGGAACAAAGCCAATTTGCAGTGGAGGATCTTGGAGAAATGCTCCAGATGCATGCCTTTGTAATGTGGTTGGAAAGCAGACCACCCAGAGGAAACCCACACGAATGCAGGGAGGACATGCAGACTCCAGACAGAAGGCATCCCAGCTGAGAATTGAACTGGAGAGCCTCCTGCTGTGAGGAGACAATGCTACCACTGTACCACTGCACCATCATCCTTAAGATATAGAAAATATAGTATAAGTACAGAAGACATAAATTAGGAGCATGCCATCCAAAAGTGTAATAAAACAAATATGTTTTGATCAGACACATATAAGCTTGGTCTACTCAATACTACCGCCATCCCTGATTAAGTGAACTCCCTTTGCTAGGAGATGCTCTGCTAATTCCATAACCTTGACAAGAAGTCAGGATGCTACCTAAATGTGAACAATGTCTGCTGGATGAGCTGTCATCAACCATGACCACGTGGTCTACCATGTCTGATTGTAGAGATATCAATCGTTGATGGAGCAATGGAAGTAGCACCACTATGGAGGAAGCATCTGACATGGCCACAGCAGCTAACACCTGACAATGTAGTAGCTCTTCAGCCACATGGATGTTGACCCTCCCAAATCAGATGTCCCATTACAGACACTGCTTGATCTAGTGTGCCATTCATCTGGTCCAAAGAACTGGCCACATGGTTCATGCAGTCTTTCACATCAGAATTCACAACATGCAGTACTCTGACTATCTGGTCTGAGGCCCTGATGGAATGTGCCTCTGTCTTAGCCCTACACATACTTTGGGTGGCACCTACTAACACACCAACATCAGTGGGAGACTGGAAAGTATAGCTCCTCTGAGCACCACTGTCTACATACACCCTTGTGTGATACTTCACCCTCATGATGACTAGGGGGAGGCCCTGCTAGCTCTGCAGCTTGAGTAGCCACACTACCCTGATCAACCTGTCTTATCTCAGAGGGTTTCATGGCATGGGTATGGCTAGACATATTGAATGTGTCTGAACTCTGAGGAGGGGATCTGGGAGCCACAGCCAGAGTGTCAGACTGACCCTTGCCTATTCATCACTGCTGTCATCATCAGAGACTACTGATACTCCAGCATTAGTCGCTAGGAGCTCGCTGTCATCATCGGAGACTACTGATACTCCAACATTAGTCGCTAGGAGCTCGCTGTCATCATCAGAAACTACTGATACTCCAACATTAGTCGCTAGGAGCTCGCTGTCATCATCAGAGACTACTGATACTCCAACATTAGTCGCTAGGAGCTCGCTGTCATCATCAGAGACTACTGATACTCCAGCATTAGTCGCTAGGAGCTCCACAGTGCCAGTGGCAGACTCAGTTATAATTTATAGCAATACAACACAACAAAAAGAGACATATAAGAAATGCTGATCAGCCATATCCTACATAGCCTTGAATTACTAGATACAGATGCTATTAAAAATGTTATTAAGGTAAATTTAAAGATTATATAACTAGATGCAATGAAAAGTTATACCCAAACCACTTGCTGGTGGTCGTGGAACCTTAATAACAGATGAATGTAGACAAACAAAAGGGAGATGGATATAGGTATGACATCCATCAGACAGAAGATTACTCATGAAAGGTAACCCTGTGTGTAGTAGTACAAAATTTTATAAATATAAAATATATCTCTATTATCTAGATATATGTGCATACATATATATAAAGTAGATAGCTATATTGATATGATTGAATGGTGTACCTGGACCATCATTATTTGAACCTGTGGCTGTCTTCCAACTCTGCACTCATGTCCAGCATAGCACTGAACTACTCTGCTGAGATGCCCGGACCCCTTACAGCCATCAGGATTTCCTTCATCTCACTGAGAGGTGGTTCAGTAGCAGGACCATCCCCAGTGACTCCCTTCACTTTTTTTTTTGGACACTGTGATCATGTCACTGACCCTATACCCAATGGTATGGTAGTCACTGCCATGCTCCCCACAGCTTTCAAATCACTAACCACCTTTCAACAGGTATGGTCATGGAAGGGCTTATCAGCTACAATCTTCAGTAAGAGGCATGAGCCATGTTGATGGAGTGCCTGGATTATAACCTGGACTATAACCTCATTCTCAGCATCTGAAAATGCAGATTTACTTGGCCTGGATTTTTTTAGGTGCTATGTCCTTATATGTGAGTGAAAAATTTAAGGATCAGATAAATCAAAATGGGCTATGTGTTTACAAGATGGTCTACAATGGACATAAAGCATATATGCATTTATGCAGACATTACAAACATATATAACCAGGGATTTATATAAATACACACTACACACGTCAAACATACAACTGCAATCTCCACCTTCTTCCCCAACTCTGGCAGTAACATAACTGAATAATGACAAATAAGTTGGTTAGTCTAGAATATATAACAGTATTACCAGAGTATGAACTTAAACTTTTACATTAAAACTACATTCTATATTCAGACATCTATTAACACTATCAAGAACATGTGGGCAGAATGAAACTTTGTATGTAATACAAGTCATATGCTTTTAATAGTGACTATGAAACCTGCCTTACAAAAATAAATTTGCTAATTGTAGACAACACTCAGTTATGTAATGAAAATGAAATACCCCGTGCAAAACAACCTTCTTCCCAACACCAAAAACAACAAATGTCAAGAACACAACCCTTCAGATGGAATAACAGTTATGGCATACATATACAACAGCCTTACCAAAGAACATCTTTCTGAAATGTCAGTTTAAAATTGCTACTCCTACTAAGGTTGTAATGTATTCACATCCTCAGAGATATGTTTCAATTTACCCATCTAATACTAGATGATAATTATTTATATAGCAGCTGCTATACCTTCTATATAAATCAATCAATCTGTTATTTCCCCTTATATACAGTTACTCATCAACAACTGTTTAAATGTTTTTGAATTTGTTGTGAAGATTTTCACCATGAGCCTCCGATGAAAATGGGCCACTTGCTCAGTGTGACTTCCCTAGTTACCAAAGGACAAATAAAATAAAGTAAAATGAAATTAAATAAATGGACAAAATGCAGACATCACTTTCAAATTTTTCTAGTAAATAATACTAAAATCATAACTCTAAGTATTACTAACTTGTAAAGAGCATAACATTCTTTGGCAGGATCTGTAATCAAGTTCACTGAAAATAATGTGATTGATTCACTTTTTAATCAAACAGCAGTATCTTAAGTTGGTGTACCCAAGCAGTGTTCCATACTGTGATACAAATTCATTTATCCTAGGTAGTGCTTATATAATGCAGATTATATAACTCCCCCGAATTAATATTCAAAAACGTGCACGCTGATTGGTCAGCATGCACGTTCTAAATCAGAGTTATAGTAATGGAAAAAGGTCCGGTCGCCTGGACTTTTTCCATTACTATAACTCTTTTTTCTCACTGTTTCACTATGTTAAACGAGTTTAACATAGTGAGACAGCTTTAAAAAAAGCAAAGGAGATTCTCCATTGCTTTTTTAAAGCTGTCTCGCTATGTTAAACTCCTTTAACATAGCGAGACAGTTTGTAAAAAGCAACGGAGATCTTGCTTTCTCCATTGCTTTTGCCTACAGTTCTGATGTACTGCGTAGGCATATGCATGTGCAGTACATCAGAACTGCCGCATTATACCAGACAGCTGCGGAAGGGCAGCAAGGCAGCATTATACAATGCCATTATTTAAGAAAAGTAATTATTTTTTTTCTTAAATAATGTCATTGTATAGTAGCAATAACCCACTTCTGGGTGTGGATAATGCTGGATTTACCCACAGTTGGCTTTGTTTGGCCACTTGGGCTTCGCCCTCGTGACCAAACCACACCAACCGTGGGTAAATCCCACATTACCCACACCCAGGCATGGGTTATTGCTATATTAACCCACCTGTGCACACTGAATATGTAAACCAGATGTCAGCTCATTATCATTCCCAAATCATTTAACCTGCTTAAAGTGCTGGACAGGTAAACATGGTGTGAGTATCTAAACAATGGAGAGCACACACCCTAGCAGCTCAAGAGTGAGTATTCAGAACTGCTGCTAGCTCATGGCTTGCAAGTGTGACACATTAGTACTACTGCAAGATTAATTAATTTTTTGTTGCTTTGATGAACACTTACAGTGTGTTTGTCAAAGAGAATAAGCTTAAACCAAAGTTTTTGATTACATTGAATTAAGGGATAACCTTTATACCAACTTCATGAATATATGCTTAAAATTAAATGTACCTTTCAGTAAAAAGTGTATGTAACTCATATCAATTGCATAATACTTAAACAAACTGAAACATTTTAAATGAATGAAAATTATAATGCAATCATGTTAAAAATGCATGAAAAGTAAGCAATGCTCACAAATGACAAGATAAAGCCTACTTGTATTTCATACATTTGTGCATGTGACATGTTTTGCCAACTTCACTGGTGCAAGTATCACATTCATCTAGACTTCTTTCATGAAAGGACAGAGGACACGTGTAAAAACATGGGTGTATTGCTCTCCAGGTGTAAAATGTTAGAAAGTCAAAACTTGAGTATATGTTATCTACTCTCTGTATCTCATAACATCAATGTTACTGTGGAAAACAATGGTCATCTTATCACTGTTTCATGCTAATGACATGCTTTCATGGTTCAAATCTAGAAAGGGTGATGTCTATGTGAAATTAGGGATCCTTAACATCCACATTTTAATGGCATAAGACAAGAATTTTTTTTTTGCTTCATGCGTTGCATGACACTAAGCATTTCTCATTGGTAAATGTCAGTGGTAACTATCACTGAATGAGAGTTCACTTTCCAAGGCAAAAACTCTAAAATTTAATTTGACATGTCATTGATAGCACAAACAAGATGTTGATGGTTACAGGATGTTTTGACCCCTGCATTACACATTCCGTATCTAGATCTGTAACAAGGCTTCATAATAGTTTATAACACTCAACAAGAATAGTGAAAACATATGACAATCATTGACAATCATGCACAATTGCACAGAAAATAACCTGTTATTAGAAAGAACAAAATATTATTCACATTACTGATCTGTAACCTGGTACAATCATAGAGAACTGACAATTTCTTAATAGACTAAATTTTATATATATATATATATGTGTGTGTGTGTGTGTGTGTGTGTGTGTGTGTGTATATATATATATATATATATATATATATATATATATATATATATATATATATATACATTTGCATTTGATCTACATAAAATAATAACATTATTAATAGTAATTTCTATGACTATAATGTTTAAAATGTTAAATTTTAACTTCCTATGTAAAATTCCTGACTGATTTTATTGTTAACATTTTAAAAACTATTGTTAATTAAATTAACTATGTTTAGATATTAAATAAAATGTTAAATAAATTAACATTTACATATTAAAATGTTAAATAATACATTAATTGGTTTACTATCAAAATGTGGAAAACCAAAATAATTTTTATCTTTTGATCTAACTATGTAGCAGAAATTGATAATAAAGAATTACCAAAATTTCAGAAATGGTACCACAGAACTGACATTTGAACACCAGAGGTTCCAGTTTCAAATGTCTGTGTTACCAGTAATGTTTTTGCAGGGGTGGAAGCCACTCTGCACCTCCCATGTGGGGGCTGCTTCCCCCACACTCCCTGCATATTATATATTTTAACTCCAAGAACACACTACAGTGAAAAAAGGGTACATTTCCAGATCCCCACTGAAGTGCAATCTGTTCTCAGAATGTCAATTCACAGTAGTGAAAGCACACTGCCATTTACTAATGTGGAGTCGAACATTTTCTATATGGGCATTACAAGAACTTGAAGACAGCCTTTTGACTTTCCAAGTTTGCTTATGTGTTGCTCTAAATATTGATAGTAAACCTATTAAATTATGATGTAAAATCCCTAATTAAATTATTAAGTAGTAAAATGCTTTTATTAAATTTAATTGGGGTCAAACTGTCCGGGGTAAAATTTTCCCGGATCAACCTGTCCTGTAAATATTCCCATAGACAGTACATGTGATTTTTAATGTGAAAGAATGTCCAGTTGCATTGGGGTCAAACTGTCCTTCTTCCATGTTGAAAGTGCAATTTAGTCAGCACTCTGGATAGAAATAAATGCCAAAAAGACAGCTATTATGTTACTTTCTCTGGCTCAGTGTGATAATTCAGTAAGATTTAAGTAACGATGCCAATAATTCAGGTATTCAGTCCAGGTTTTGATATTCTGAAGTTAGTATTCACATTTAGCAGGACATCCTGTGATCAGTGTCTTCACCATACAGTAACATGAAGAAGAGCAAGCAGGACCTCCTGTGATCAGTGTCATCACCATTACAATAACATGAAGAAGAGCAAGCAGGACCTCCTGTGGTCAGTGTCATCACCATACAGTAACATGAAGAAGAGCAAGCAGGACCTCCTGTGATCAGTGTCATCACCATATAGTAAAATGAAGAAGTCAAGCAGGACCCCCTGTGATCAGTGTCATCACCATACATTAACATGAAGAAGAGCAGGCAGGACCTTCTGTGATCAGTGTCATCACTGTTACAGTAACCTGACAAAGAGCAAGCAGGACCTCCTGTGATTAGTGTCATCACCATACAATAACATGAAGAAGAGCAAGCAGGACCTCCTGTGGTCAGTGTCATCACCATACAGTAACATGAATAAGGGCAAGCAGGACCTCATGTGATCAGTGTCACCATCATAAGGTAATATGAAGAAGAGTAAGCAATACCCCCTGTGATCAGTTTCATCACCATTACAGTAACATGAAAAAAAGTAAGCAAGACTTCTTGTGACTAGTGTCATCACCATACAGTAACATGAATAAGGGTAAGCAGGACCTCATGTGATCAGTGTCACCATCATATGGTAATATGAAGAAGAGCAAGCAATACCTCCTGTGATCAGTTTCATCACCATTACAGTAACATGAAAAAAGTAAGAAAGACTTCTTGTGACTAGTGTCATCACTGTTGCAGTAATATGAAGAAGAGCAAGCAGGACCTCCTGTGATCAGTGCCATCACCATACAGTAACATGAAGAAAGGCAAGCAGGACGTCCTGTGATCAGTGCCATAACCATTACAGTGACATGAAGGAGAGCAATCAGGACCTCCTGTCATCAGTGTCATCACCATATAGTAACATGAAGAAGTCAAGCAAGACCTCCTGTGATCAGTGTCATCACCATACAGTAACATAAAGAAGAAGAGCAAGCAGAACCTCCTGTGATCAGTGTCATCACCGCTACAGTAACATGAAGAAGAGCAAGCAGGACCTTCTGTGATCAGTGTCATCACCATTACAGTAACATGAAACAGAGCAAGCAGGACCTCCTGTGATCAGTGTCATCACAATACAGTAATATGAAAGAAGAGCAAGAAGGACCTTTTGTGATCAGTGCCATCACCATTATAGTGACATGAAAAACAGCAAACAGGGCCTCCTGTGATCAGTGTCATCACCATACAGTAACATGAAGAAGAGCAAGCAGGACCTCCTGTGATCAGTGTCATCAGCATACAATAACATGAAGAAAAGCAATCAGGACCTTCTATGATCAGTGTCATCACAATTACAATAACATGATGATGACCAAGCAGGACTTCCAGAGAGCAGTGTCATCACCATTACAGTAACATGAAGAAGAGCAAGCAAGACCTTCTATGATCAGTGTCATCACAATTACAATAACATGATGATGACCAAGCAGGACCTCTTCTGATCAGTGTCATCACTGTTGCAGTAACATGAAGAAGACCAAGCAGGACCTCCTATGATCAGTGTCATCACCATTACAGTAACATGAAGAAGAGCAAGCAGGACCTCCTGTCATCAGTGCATCAACGTTACAGTAACATGAAGAAGAGCAAGCAGGACCTCCTGTGATCAGTGTCATCACCGTTACAGTGACATGAAGAAGAGCAATCAGGATCTCCTGTGATCAGTGTCATCACCATTACAGTGACATGAGGAAGAGCAAGCAGGACCTCCTGTGTTCAGTGTCATCACCATTACAGTAACATAAAGAAGACCAAGCAGGACCTTCTGTGATCAGTATCATCACCATACAGTAACATGAAGAAGAGCAAGCAGGACCTCCTGTGATCAGTGTCATCACCATACAGTAACATGAAGAAGAGCAAGCAGGACCT
Organism: Protopterus annectens; assembly: GCF_019279795.1. Lineage (NCBI taxonomy): Eukaryota > Metazoa > Chordata > Ceratodontiformes > Protopteridae > Protopterus > Protopterus annectens. The sequence goes on along the minus strand of NC_056732.1, from coordinate 1,756,196,981 downwards.
CCTATGATCAGTGTCATCACCTTTACAGTGCCATGAAGAAGAGCAAACAGGACCTCCTGTTATCAGTGTCATCACAATTACAGTAACATGATGAAGACCAAGCAGGACCTCCAGTGAGCAGTGTCATCACCATACAGTAACAGGAAGAAGAACAAGGAGGCCTTCCTGTGATGAGTGTAATCACCATTACATGACCTCCTGTGATCAGTGCCATCACAATTACAGTAACATGATGAAGACCAAGCAGGACCTCCAGTGAGCAGTTTCATCACCATGCAATAACATTAATAAGGGCAAGCAGGACCTCATGAGATCAGTGTCATTATCATAAGGTAACATGAAGAAGAGCAAGCAATACCTCCTGTGATCAGTTTCATCACCATTACAGTAACATGAAAAAAGTAAGCAGGAACTCTTGTGACTAGTGTCATCACTGTTACAGTAACATGAATAAGAGCAAGCAGGACCTCCTGTGATCAGTGCCATCACTGTTGCAGTAACATGAAGAAGAGCAAGCAGGACCTCCTATGATCAGTGTCATCACTGTTACAGTAACATGAAGAAGAGCAAGCAGGACCTCTTGTGATCAGTGTCATCTCCATACAGTAACATGAAGAAGAGCAAGCAGGACCTCCTGTGATCAGTGTCATCACCATTACAGTAACATGAAGAAGAGCAACCAGGACCTCCTGAGATCAGTGTCATCACCATAAGGTAACATGAAGAAGATCAAGCAATACCTCCTGTGAATAATAAGGGCAAGCAGGACCTCATGAGATCAGTGTCATCATCATAAGGTAACATGAAGAAGAGCAAGCAATACCTCCTGTGATCAGTTTCATCACCATTACAGTAACATGAAGAAGAGCAACCAGGACCTCCTGAGATCAGAGTCATCACCATACTGTAACATGAAGAAGAGCAAGCAGGACCTCTTGTGATCAGTGTCATCACCAATACAGTAACATGAAGAAGAGCAAGCAGGACCTCCTGTGATCAGTGTCATCACCATTACAGTAAAATGAAGAAGAGCAACCAGGACCTCCTGAGATCAGTGTCTTCACCATACTGTAACATGAAGAAGAGCAAGCAGGACCTCTTGTGACCAGTGTCATCACCAATACAGTAACATGAAACAGAGAAAGCAGTACCTCCTGTGATCAGTGTCATCACCATACAGTGATATGAAAAAGAGCAAGCAGACCTCCTGTGATCAGTGTCATCACAATACAGTAATATGAAAGAAGAGCAAGAAGGACCTTTTGTGATCAGTGTCATCACCATTACAGTGACATGAAGAACAGCAAACAGGACCTCCTGTGATCAGTGTCATCACCATATAGTAACATAAAGAAGAGCAAGCAGGCCTTCCTGTGATCAGTGTAATCCCCATTACAGTAACATGAAGAAGGGCAAGCAGGACTTCCTGTGATCAGTATCATCATCATACAGTAACACGAAGAAGACCAAGCAGGACCTGCTGTGATCAGTTACATCACCATTACCGTAACATGAAAAAGAGTAAGCAGGACCTCTTCTGATTAGTGTCATCACCATACAGTAACATGAAGAAGAGCAAGCAGGACCTCCTGTGATCAGTGTCATCACCATTACAGTAACATGAAGAAGAGCAAACAGGACCTCCTGTGATCAGTGCCATCACCATTACAGTGACATGAAGAAGAGCCACCAGGACCTCCTGTGATCAGTGTCATCACCATTACAGTGACATGAAGAAGAGCAAGCAGGAACTCCTGTGATCAGTGCCATCACCATTACAGTAACACGAAGAAGAGCAAGCAGGACCTCCTGTGATCAGTGTCATCACCATAGAGTAACATGAAGAAGAGCAAGCAAGATTTCCTGTGATCAGTGTCATCACCATATAGTAAAATGAAGAAGTCAAGCAGGACCTCATGTGATAAGTGTCATCAGCATTACAGTAATGTAAAGAAGAGCAAGTAGGATCTCCTGTAATCAGTGTCATCACCATTACAGTAACATGAAGAATAGCAAGCAGGACCTCCTGTGATCAGCGTCATCACCATACAGTAACATGAAGAAGAGCAAGCAGGAGCTCCTGTGATCAGCGTCATCACCATACATTAACATGAAGAACAGCAGGCAGGACGTTCTGTGATCAGTATCATCACTGTTACAGTAACCTGACAAAGAGCAAGCAGGACCTCCTGTGATCAGTGTCATCACCATACTGTAATATGAAGAAGAGCAAGCAGGACCTCCTGTGATCAGTGTCATCACCATACAGTAATAAGAAAGAAGAGCAAGAGGGACCTTTTATGATCAGTGTCATCACCATTACAGTGCCATGAAGAAGAGCAAACAGGACCTCTTGTGATCAGTTTCATCACCATTACAGTAACATAAAAAAAGTAAGCAGGACCTCTTGTGACTAGTGTCATCACCATTACAGTAACATGAATAAGAGCAAGTAGGACCTCCTGTGATCAGTGTCATCACCATTACAGTAACATGAAATAGAGCAAGCAGGACCTCCTGTGATCAGTGTCATCACCATACAGTAACATGAAGAAGGGCAAGCAGGACTTCCTGTGATCAGTGCCATCACCATTGCAGTGACATGAAGAAGAGTCATCAGGACCTCATGTGATCAGTGTCATCACCATTACAGTAACATGAAGGAGAGCAAGCAGGACCTCCTGTCATCAGTGTCATTACCATATAGTAGAACCAAACAAGCTGAAAAGACCACTTTCAACGATCCAGAAAGAGTGCCCACGAACAGAATCCCAAGGCTCGGACAACGACAACTGGATGGAAAAAACCACTTTTATTTAACAGAAACAGTTGAATAAGCCAAATAAGTTAAAATAAATCAATTGAATAAGTCACTAGGTTAAGCGCTTTCGTCTGACCTCCGTCAGACTTCCTCAGAACCATGAACCAATGTCAGAAATGGGTTTTTAAATTCATTTTGGCGCCAACTACTTGCCAAACATTTACTAATTAAAAGGGCAACACTATACTAAAACGTATAATACGCCAGCAATTGCCAACCCACAGCATATGCCAAAGTTCAACATGTGCAAAGCATGCTAATATAATTTGCATGATAAAAACTGATAAATAGTATTATTTACATAGTATTATTTACATGATAAAAAGACAACTAACTACAATTCCTACTACTAATACATTAAGATATACTCTCTAACAATGTGTAATGAGTCTAAGTGTCCCTAAAACGTATTATCCTATATTAATTGTACATGCAACTTAGTCAAATACTGCAGTACCAAATTTACATAAAAATTGGTATAAAAAATGTAAAAGCATAGATCGAAATGTCAATATGAAAAAAGGCGACAGAATGTGAAATACATCAATACAAGAAATGCATCAATACAAGAAATGTATGTACCAGTCAACAACGACACAATGTTACAAAAAATATGCGTGTGTATATAAATATATTACTAATTACTTGTTAAATAGCTAAGTAATTGAACAGTAATCATATAGACGAACAAAAAATGTATCGAATAGTGCATGTTGAGAACTGTAACCCCTAGCAGTGTGTCATAAAATAATGGTGTCTCAAGACAACACAGGGGTAAGTCTCACCCTAAAATACTTAATAGTCATATTAGAGTACATATCAAAATACATATGAAAAACCAATTGGAAACAAATGAAGATCAATCTGTACCAACTGGTATGGCCCCCTAGTGTGTACGCCTAATAAGAATAACTAGCACAATTAGGATAAGTGTCAAAATATGCCACCAAACCATTGCTCAATAAGCAAGCTGTTTAAGGTCATCATACATTAAGCTGTAAAAATGGCTTTATACTAATAAAATCATTCAGCCCTGGATGGGAAGTTGAGTCACAAAATATCTGCCATCTACTTTCAAGAGCCGAAAGTTTGATCTTCCAATTCCCTTCGCAACTACTTATTTCCATTGAATCTATGATGGCAAACTTAAAGCTGTGGTTGTTACCTTTTTCAGATATATGTCTACACAAAGCGTTTTTTTCATCTTTCCTCTGAATTCTATACAAATGTTCGTATATCCTAGTTTTTAACTTCTTTTCAGTTTTGCCTATATAATAGGCCGAACAGGATATACACGTGGCAATATAGACCACCCTTTGCGTGTTACAATTACCTTTACGTGTCTTTATTTTCGTCTTCAACACATTGTCCAATTTGATATCTGTGCTAGTATTGATAAAGTTACATTGTCTGCACGTACCACATTTTCGTGTACCTCTACTGAGAGTCTTAATTTCCCTTGAATGCTCAAATAAGTATTTCAAATTATGAGACATTTTGTACACGATTTTTGGTGGCTCATTACCTATTACACCCTCCTTATCAGAAGACCTAACAGTCTCCCAGTGTCTGTTTAAGATTTCTTTAACTAAATTAGAGTACTGATTGTATCTGATAACACATACTCTCTTGTCATCAAAACCTTCAGCTCTATTCAACTTATTTGAGCATTCAAGGGAAATTAAGACTCTCAGTAGAGGTACACGAAAATGTGGTACGTGCAGACAATGTAACTTTATCAATACTAGCACAGATATCAAATTGGACAATGTGTTGAAGATGAAAATAAAGACACGTAAAGGTAATTGTAACACGCAAAGGGTGGTCTATATTGCCACGTGTATATCCTGTTCGGCCTATTATATAGGCAAAACTGAAAGGAAGTTAAAAACTAGGATATACGAACATTTGTATAGAATTCAGAGGAAAGATGAAAAAAACGCTTTGTGTAGACATATATCTGAAAAAGGTAACAACCACAGCTTTAAGTTTGCCATCATAGATTCAATGGAAATAAGTAGTTGCGAAGGGAATTGGAAGATCAAACTTTCGGCTCTTGAAAGTAGATGGCAAATATTTTGTGACTCAACTTCCCATCCAGGGCTGAATGATTTTATTAGTATAAAGCCATTTTTACAGCTTAATATATGATGACCTTAAACAGCTTGCTTATTGAGCAATGGTTTGGTGGCATATTTTGACACATCCTAATTGTGCTAGTTATTCTTATTAGGCGTACACACTAGGGGGCCATACCAGTTGGTACAGATTGATCTTCATTTGTTTCCAATTGGTTTTTCATATGTATTTTGATATGTACTCTAATATGACTATTAAGTATTTTAGGGTGAGACTTACCCCTGTGTTGTCTTGAGACACCATTATTTTATGACACACTGCTAGGGGTTACAGTTCTCAACATGCACTATTCGATAAATTTTTTGTTCGTCTATATGATTACTGTTCAATTACTTAGTTATTTAACAAGTAATTAGTAATATATTTATATACACACGCATATTTTTTGTAACATTGTGTCGTTGTTGACTGGTACATACATTTCTTGTATTGATGCATTTCTTGTATTGATGTATTTCACATTCTGTCGCCTTTTTTCATATTGACATTTCGATCTATGCTTTTACATTTTTTATACCAATTTTTATGTAAATTTGGTACTGCAGTATTTGACTAAGTTGCATGTACAATTAATATAGGATAATACGTTTTAGGGACACTTAGACTCATTACACATTGTTAGAGAGTATATCTTAATGTATTAGTAGTAGGAATTGTAGTTAGTTGTCTTTTTATCATGTAAATAATACTATGTAAATAATACTATTTATCAGTTTTTATCATGCAAATTATATTAGCATGCTTTGCACATGTTGAACTTTGGCATATGCTGTGGGTTGGCAATTGCTGGCGTATTATACGTTTTAGTATAGTGTTGCCCTTTTAATTAGTAAATGTTTGGCAAGTAGTTGGCGCCAAAATGAATTTAAAAACCCATTTCTGACATTGGTTCATGGTTCTGAGGAAGTCTGACGGAGGTCAGGCAGCTAACCTAGTGACTTATTCAATTGATTTATTTTAACTTATTTGGCTTATTCAACTGTTTCTGTTAAATAAAAGTGTTTTTTTCCATCCAGTTGTCGTTGTCCGAGCCTTGGGATTCTGTTCGTGGGCACTCTTTCTGAATCGTTGAAAGTGGTCATTACCATATAGTAACATGAAGAAGTCAAGCAAGACATCCTGTGATCGGTGTCATCACCATCAGTGATTGAGGGCTCAGTGTCTGTTATTCTAAAAGTGTATTAGTTCTGGTTTAAGCACTTGGGCTTCAGGCCAGTTATTTTTCATTAAGAAGGGGTTTCGGGGGGGGGTTTTGGGGGACTTTGGGGTTTTTGGGAAAAAAATGAAAAACCTTAAAAAAACCCCTTTTCTTTAGCAAGGGTTTGGGGGCAAGAAATCCAATTTGTGCTTTTACAAAATGACAAACACGGGGGGGCCCATCCAAAAAAGGGTCAAAAACTTAATTGGGGGAAGATTACCCCAAACATAAGGGAGTTCCTGGTTTAACACCATAAAATTTAAGTTTTAAAACCCTCAAAGATGGCAAATTTTAACAAGGGGAAAAAAAAATTTTTATTTTTCCACAAAGGGGATCATCTTTCAGCCGGGTAATCTCCAAGACAGCCATAACCCAAAATTATTTGGTATTCAAGCTTTCCCCAGCCCAAAGGAAAAATTTAAAAAGCAAACCCCCAAAAAACCAAAGGTGGAATTTAAGGTTTGAAAAAACCCCAGAAAAACCTTTAAAATGCATTTAAACCTTTCAGGAATTTGATATCTTGCAATCCCCAATCCAAGAAATTCCAAATAAAATTGTTTGGGGGAAAAAAATAAAAAACCCCAAAAAGGGAAGGAACTACATAAAAACAAAATTTCAAAAAACATCCTTCGTTAAAAAAAGGGCCTCCATTGCCCAAGCCACCTAAAAAATTTCCAAAGAACAAAAAGAATAAAAACCCTTTTGAGTTAAACAGGGATTTGGGGAATTCTTACCCAAAATAAACTTTTAAAACCCAAGCTTTAAAACTTGCTCCCAGGGGGGAAAACCTCCCCTTTCTCCCCCCAACGGGGGACAATGCCCCCCCGTGTTTCAGTGTCACCTTTTTCAAAAAAACTCGCCCACTGGGGGGGTTTTTTTTAAAACCAAAAACAAACCCCCCTAAAACCAGGGGGATCCTTTCACCCGTTTTTGAAAAAAGAAAGCCCCTTTTTTGTTTTAAAATTCCGGAAACATTGCATAATTACGGTCTCAAAGCAAATTTATCATAAACCCCAAAAAAAAGAAACCCTCAAAATCCCAAAAAGGGGTCCTGTCTTAAAAAAATTTCATTAAAAGCCCCAAAGGATTGAATTCCCCGCCACGGAACCCCAAACTTTGATTTAAACTTGGGGATTAAAGAAAAACTCTTTAAAAAAAAATAACCCCCAATCCCAAACTGGGCTAAGGACAAAACCCTGGGAAAAACCCAAACCCCCCTAAAAACCAGTTCATGGCCCCTTAAAAGAAAACCCACTACCCAAACATATCAGGCCAAAAAAAATCTGCCAAGACAGAGCCCCCAAAAAGGGGCCCCCAAACACCCCCCAGGGGCCCAACTCCTTTAAAAGGGCCCCTAAACGAAACTGGTCCCCAAGCAAAAGGAAATAAAAATATGGACCCCTAAAAAAAATGGGCCCAAATTACCACATTGGTTTTAAAATCCTTTACCGGAACATGAAAAGAAAGGGCCTTTTGGGGCCCAAAGTTGATCAAAATTCTCCCCAAATTTTGAAAAATAAAGAAAGGGGTAAAAAACAATTTTAAAGGGGCCCACCAACAGTTAAAGGGTTTACATCTTGGGATCGGGGGAAAGGTCACCCCGGGGCTTGGTATTCAAAGGCCCTTTCCCCCCCAAGGCCCCTTTGGGGCCCAAAAACCACCTGGCCAACGGAAAGAAACCCAAAAAGTAATCACCGAAAACAAACCCCAAAAATCCATATTCCCCTTAAAGGAAAATTAAGGGGAAAAAAAGTTAAGCTCTTCCAACAAACCAGGGTTAAAAATTTTTGGCCCCAAAGAAAAACCCAAAAGGAGGTTCCCCTTTTCCCACAAATAAATGGGTTGTGGGGAAACCCAACAGACCCTTTCCATTGGAAAAAAACCCTCCGGGGAAAAGGGCCTCCAGACCCTCTCCCAAAGGGAATCTTTTGGGAAAATGGAGAGGCAACGGCCCTGGAAAACCTGTCAACGTTAAAAAAGGCCAGAAATAAACCAACAGGAAAAACCCCCAAAAAAAAAATCGGGAGACCAAAAAACCCCCCAGGGGCCCTTAAAATTTTCCCCAGTCCATAAACCCTTTGATCCTTAAGGGGAAACTGAAAATAATAAACAAAACCCCACAGTGCCCTTTAAACCTTCAAAAATGAAAAAAATCCTTTAAAATGTCAAAAAAAACCCGGGGCTGGAAAAACAAAGCCTTTGAACCCTTTGACCCCATACATAAAAAGAAAAAAACCCTCCGGATCAGGCATCCCATCAGTAACAAAGAAGGCAAAACCCCTCCTTTTTTCAGGTCACCCAAAGTAACAAAAAGGAAGAGGACCTTGGATCGGTATACCAAATAAATGAAAAAAGCAAGCAGGCCCCCTGTGACAGGTCACAAAATTAACAAAGAAACAAGCAGGCCCCGGGATCAGTGTATACCTTTAAAGAAAAAAGAAACAGGACCCGGTCGTTTTCCCCCAAAACATAACATGAAAAACAACAACCTCCTGTGAATTCTCACCATACATAACAAAGAGACAACAGGCCCCTTACAGTTCTCACCATCAGAACATGAAAAAGAAGCGGCCCCCTTTGATCAGGATCACCAGAAATAAAAGAGCAAACAGGACCTCCTTGTAGGCATCCCTTAAGTAACATGAAAAGACCAAGCAGGAGGAAGTGTCACACCTACGAACATGAAAAAGCAAAACCCCTTGATAGTGTCATACCATAACATGAAAAAGGAAAACAGGACCCCTGTGTTTTGTGTCATCACCATTACAGTCATAAAAGGGCCAAGCGGACCTCCTGTGATGGGGTTTCACACCATTACATAACATGAAAAAAAACAGGACCTTTTGACACAACCTTCAAACATGAAGAAAAAAGAAACCCTCCTGTGCAGGCATCCCAACATCAAAAAGGAAGAAACCTCCGGACATCACCATACAGTAACATGAATAAGAGCAAGCAGGACCTTCTGTGATCAGTGTCATCACCAATACAGTAACATGAAACAGCAAGCAGGACCTCCTGTGATCAGTGTCATCACCAGACAGTAACATAAAGAAGAGCAAGCAGGCCTTCCTGTGATCAGTGTAATCACCATTAGAGTAACATGAAGAAGGGCAAGCAGGACTTCCTGGGATCAGTGTCATCATCATACATTAACATGAAAAAGACCAAGCAGGACCTCCTGTGATCAGTATCATCATCATACATTAACATGAAGAAGACCAAGCAGGACCTCCTGTGATCAGTTTCATCACCATTACAGTAACATGAAAAAGAGTAAGCAGGACCTCTTCTGATCAGTGTCATCACTGTTACAGTAACATGAAGAAGAGCAAGCAGGACCTCCTGTGATCAGTGTCATCACCATTACAGTAACATGAAGAAGAGCCAGCAGGATCTCTTGTGATCAGTGTCATCACCATACAGTAACATGAAGAAGAGCAAGCAGGACCTCCTGTGATCAGTGTCATCACCATACAGTAACATGAAGAAGAGCAAACAGGACCTCCTGTGATTAATGTCATCACCATTAAAGTAACATGAAGAAGACCAAGCAGGACCTCCTGTGATCAGTTTCATCACCATTACCATAACATGAAAAAGAGTAAGCAGGACACTTTTGATCAGTGTCACTGCCAGTAACATGAAGAAGAGCAAGCAGGATCTCCTGTGATCAGTGTCATCACCGTTACAGTAACATGAAGAAGTGCAAGCAGGACCTCCTGTGATCAGTGTCATCACCATACAGTAACATGAAGAAGAGCAAACAGGACCTCCTGTGATTAGTGTCATCACCATTAGAGTAACATGAAGAAGACCAAGCAGTACCTCCTGTGATCAGTTTCATCGCCATTACCATAACATGAAAAAGAGTAAGCAGGACCTCTTCTGATCAGTGTCATCACTGTTACAGTAACATGAAGAAGAGCAAGCAGGACCTCCTGTGATCAGTGTCATCACCATTACAGTAACATGAAGAAGAGCAAGCAGGACCTCCTGTGATCAGTGTCATCACCATACAGTAACATGAAGAAGAGCAAGCAAGACCTCCTGTGATCACTGTCATCACCATATAGTAAAATGAAGAAGTCAAGCAGGACCTCATGTGATAAGTGTCATCAGCATTACAGTAATGTAAAGAAGAGCAAGTAGGATCTCCTGTAATCAGTGTCATCACCATTACAGTAACATGAAGAATAGCAAGCAGGACCTCCTGTGATCAGCGTCATCACCATACATTAACATGAAGAACAGCAGGCAGAACCTTCTCTGATCAGTATCATCACTGTTACAGTAACCTGACAAAGAGCAAGCAGGACCTCCTGTGATAAGTGTCATCACCATACTGTAATATGAAGAGGAGCAAGCAGGACCTCCTGTGATCAGTGTCATCACCATACAGTAATAAGAAAGAAGAGCAAGAGGGACCTTTTATGATCAGTGTCATCACCATTACAGTGCCATGAAGAAGAGCAAACAGGACCTCTTGTGATCAGTTTCATCACCATTACAGTAACATAAAAAAAGTAAGCAGGACCTCTTGTGACTAGTGTCATCACCATTACAGTAACATGAATTAGAGCAAGTAGGACCTCCTGTGATCAGTGTCATCACCATTACAGTAACATGAAATAGAGCAAGCAGGACCTCCTGTGATCAGTGTCATCACCATATAGTAACATGAAGAAGTTCACCATACACTAACATGAAGAAGAGCAAACAGGACCTCCTGTGATCAGTGTCATCACCATTACAGTAACATGAAATAGAGCAAGCAGGACCTCCTGTGATCAGTGCCATCACCATTGCAGTGACATGACGAAGAGTCATCAGGACCTCATGTGATCAGTGTCATCACCATTACAGCAACATGAAGGAGAGCAAGCAGGACCTCCTGTCATCAGTGTCATCACCATATAGTAACATGAAGAAGTCAAGCAAGACATACTGTGATCGGTGTCATCACCATCAGTATTTGAGGGCTCAGTGTCTGTTATTCTAAAAGTGTATTAGTTCTGGTTTAAGCACTTGGGCTTCAGGCTAGTTATTTTTCATTAAGAAGGTTCGTGGTCTGCACTCTTGTGGGAGGATAGGCAGGACTCTGCCCTTCTGAGCTGGGAATTTCTGGTTAGAGGCTTATAGTGCCTGCATATTTGAACTGTTTCTTACTGAAACTGGTACACCTTGTTTGCTGTAGCATAGACTAGATCCAGGCCTGCTGAATCTAGCTTTGTTTGTATGCTTGTTGTTTGTTTGCTTGTTATTTCCCTGAAACGCTAATTCCACCTAAAATGCGGCTTTTCAGTGCTTCTGTGGATCCCTAGTGATATCTGCACTGCTTACTGTACTTATTTCCTTGTTTCACTTGAAAGAAAGTTACTGTTTGTCATTTTTGCATTTAAGTTACCTGTAACACATTGCATTTAAGTTACTTGGCACTTGCTCACTAAAGCAATTATACAAGTCAGCACTAAAAAATTAAAAGCACTACACCCTCACAAACTCCCTTGAATACCTTGTTCCCCATTGACCCTTTTTTTTCAATTATAAAGGAATTCCCAATACTATTCTAGCATGTCCAAAGGTTAGTTGTCAATCTCCTCTCCGGTCCAGCTGGTGAATCTGGGAACTTTGCGGCAATGTTACAACTGCCTCATGTACACAGACAAACCTCTCCTCCTCCCAACAAATTCCAACACATGTGAGAGTTGCAACCATATAGCCAAACTGGAGGCTAAGCTGTCTCAACTCAGTACTGGCGTAACCAGTCAGGAGGAGAAGGAAACCACACTCACTACAATTCCAGTCTCACATAGACCTTCCACGATAGCAAACCAAACACATAAACACACAAAAACATACTCGGAGGCTCTAAATAAAAATCTGCCTAAGCAGCAGAGACCTCCAAAGCAGACACCCAAGCAACCGCTACCCCAAAACAAAACACGTGCAACACATAGCTCACAAACTTGTAATAGGTGACTCTATCATCAGGCAAACTGACATCCCGCTCACCAGGCTGAACAAGGAGAAGGTCACGGTAAGCTGCCTGTCGGGCACTAGGATCCGCCACATAACACAAGAACTCAGGTCACTCCAAGGCAAGTACAAATATGATTCAGTCATTGTCCATGCTGGTGTGAATGACCTGAGACATACCTACCTGGACTACATGAAAAGAGATATAGAGGAGCTCTCTGAGCATGTAGCCCAGGCCGGTATGACCCTGACCTTAAGTAGCAGCTTACCCTCACCAAGAATGATGCCACAATATGAACACAAGATGATCAATTTCAACAATTGGCTTAAGTATTGGTGTCATTCAAAGGGAATCCAATGCCTGTCAGCCTGGGATGACATGCTCGACAAGCCACGATGCTTCACTAGGGACGGCTTGCACCTGTCACCCCTGGGCTTTCTGATATTGGCAAAGGTTCTTGCTACCCCCATAGTGCCTTTTTTAGGCAAGGATCAAAAGACAAACCCACCACCATAGGTATCACAAGGGATAAGAAACTAAGAGTAATGCAACTCAACGCCAGAAGTCTAAACCTCAAGATGCATGCACTCTAAACTCTCCTTAGCATGGAGAACATTGATATCTGTGCAATAACAGAAACCTGGTTCAAGGCTCCTGAGAGCACCCCAGCACTACCAGGTTATACCTCATACCATGCTTTTTGGCCCCAAAACTTGAACCGAACCACAAAAGGAGGGGGGTATCAATATTCGTCAAAGATACCCACACCTCGAGGTTGGTGGCACAACACGAAGCATCAGAGACTATCCATGTGTAACTAACAGTGGGTAAAACTGCCTTCCAGTTTATAGCCTGCTACAGACCACTCTCCCAAATCCAGAAACCCCTCTTGGCCTTCCTGAGAACACTGGAAAATATGAAGGCCTCTCCAAACACCATTATATTGGGAGACCTCACCTACCCAAACATAGACTGGGAGCATTACTCTAGCTCCAACACCATACCCAAAGGTTCCTAGAATTTATAAACTCAAATGCTATGGAACAACTTGTTACCACTCCCACAAGAGGGGAAAACATACTGGACCTGATCTTCACCAACATGGGGACTCTATGCTCCAGACCAGAAGTGTATCCCTCACTGGTAAGATCAGACCATAAACTAATCTCACTGGATATTCACATCCCGACCCCACCCCCTGCCCAGAAAACCACAGTGAAAAACTTCAATAAAGCAAATTTCACACTCCTCAAAACCGAGGTGGAATCCTTCAAAGCCCCTGGGCCTGTGGAAAATATGGCCCAGACCACAGAATCCTTTATAAATGCATTCTATGAACACTTTCAGGAATGCATGGATCATGCAATCCCAAATAAAACCAAGACCCAATCCTCCAAAGGCAGGCGTCCTGTCTGGTGGATCCCAGTCATAAACAAACTATACAATAGAAGGAGGAAGATACTACATGATAGAGCAAAATCCCAAAAAGGGAAGGCATCTCTGATCAGTATTAGCAAAAGACTACGGGCACTCATAAAATCGTCTAAGGCCAGCTTTGAGAGAAAAATTGCACAGGACACAAACGATAATCACAAGGCTTTCTTTAGTGATGTTAGGAACCTGGGTGGGAATTCCGAGATATGCTCAGAATTAGTCCAAAATGACAAAAAATACACCGAACCCACAGACATTGCCAACATCTTAGCTGACAGGTTCAGCATAAACCCCCCCCTTCCCCACCAAAAGGGCAAATATCTATCCCAGCAGAGTGCTGCCCCCCTGACATCTCAGATGCTCAGGTAAGAGCCGCCCTCTCCAAAGCAAAAAACACAGCATCAATGGGACCAGACGGTGTCCCGGGCTGCGTCCTACATGAACTCCAAGAAGAGCTAAACCCAAACATAAAACTACTGTTCGATCTCAGCCTTACTACAGGATATGTACCCAAAGAGTGGCGTACAGCAACAGTGGTCCCTCTCCACAAAGGTGGTGCCTCAACGGATCCTGGAAACTATTGCCCCATAAGCCTGACTAGCTTGGTCTGCAAAGCTATGGAAAGGATCATCATGGACCCCATAAATAAAGATATTGGGGACCTACAGACACTGGATCCTACCCAGTTCGGCTTTGTTAAGGGCAGATCCTGCCTCTTAAACCTGGTAGATTTCATTGAAACAGTCACCAAGGCCATTAACGAGGGGAAGGTGGTCCACACAGCCTACCTGGATCTCACAAAAGCCTTCGTTACAATACCCCACTTGGGCATTATAGATAAGCTCATGAGCTTAAATATAAACCCCTATGTCACTAGATGGGTTGCAAACTGGCTCAAGGACAGAACCCACATGGTTAGAATTGCTGGAGCCATGTCAAACTCCAAACCAGTTACAAGTGGCATCTCACAAGGCTCAGTCCTGGGACCTCTCTTGTTCGGTATATATTTTTCGGAGGTACAGGCCAACACGGAAGGACTGTGGCTGACCAAGTTCGCAGATGACTGCAAACTGGGCACCATAATCGACTCTCCAGCTGACACAAACATCCTTCAAAAGGGCCTCATAGAAACAGACAACTGGTGCCAGAGCCATGGTCTCAAGCTAAACATCAAAAAGTGGATAGTCATCCCCTTTGGCGAAAACAAAGTGCCCACAAATTACCACATAGGTGGTAATCCATTAAGTACGGAAGAAGTAATTAGGGACCTGGGGACCCAAGTTGATAGCAATCTCTCATTTGACAACCACGTGGCCAAAGTGGTTAGAAAAACATTTTATATAGCCCACCTAATCATGAAGGGATTCACATCTAGATCAGGGGAGGTCATTGTGCCTCTTTACTCATCCCTCATCAGGCCCATAATTGAGTACAATGCCCCTTTTGGGATGTATCTTACCAGACACCTGCAGCAACTGGAAAGACCCCAAAAGTACCTCACCAAGAGGATCAAAGGGCTCAAACAGATGCCATATGCTGCCCGGTTAAAGAAACTCCAGCTCTACTCAGTGGCATACCGCGTGGTTAGAGGCGATCTGTGCCTGACATATAAAGCCATGTCTAACCCAGAATTAATGGACATGCTGCACCTAAGAAAATCCAAATCCCATCGAGCTACACGCTCGAGAGACTTCAACCTCTGCACTGAAATAAATAGGACATGCTGGAGGGACAGATTCATAACCCAGAGGCTCCCTTCACTCTGGAATAAAATCCCAGTCCAGGTTAGGCAGAGTCCCTCATTGACTCTCTTCAAGAGGAATCTTGATGAGTGGATGGGAGATCATAGGTTTACCCCGGGTATCACTTCTGTGTCACTGTTAGACAGAGGCACAGTATACTAACCTAGAAAAAGGGAATAGCAAAATTAATTTAAAATGGGTGGCAAAAGACAAACACACTCAGGCTAGGCTTATAAATGCCCTAGGGCAGATAGCCTAGTATGAACCTATGAACCTATTACAGTAAAATGAAGAATAACAAACAGGACCTCCAGTGATCAGTGTCATCACCATTACAGTAACATGAAGAAGAGCAAGCAGGATCTCTTGTGACCAGTGTCATCACCATACAGTAACATGAATAAGAGCAAGCAGGACCTTCTGTGATCAGTGTCATCACCAATACAGTAACATGAAACAGAGCAAGCAGGACCTCCTGTGATCAGTGTCATCACCATACAGTAACATAAAGAAGAGCAAGCAGGCCTTCCTGTGATCAGTGTAATCACCATTAGAGTAACATGAAGAAGGGCAAGCAGGACTTCCTGGTATCAGTGTCATCATCATACATTAACATGAAGAAGACCAAGCAGGACCTCCTGTGATCAGTATCATCATCATACATTAATATGAAGAAGACCAAGCAGGACCTCCTGTGATCAGTTTTATCACCATTACAGTAACATGAAAAAGAGTAAGCAGGACCTCTTCTGATCAGTGTCATCACTGTTACAGTAACATGAAGAAGAGCAAGCAGGACCTCCTGTGATCAGTGTCATCACCATTACAGTAACATGAAGAAGAGCAAGCAGGACCTCTTGTGATCAGTGTCATCACCATACAGTAACATGAAGAATAGCAAGCAGGACCTCCTGTGATCAGTGTCATCACCATACAGTAACATGAAGAAGAGCAAACAGGACCTCCTGTGATTAGTGTCATCACCATTAAAGTAACATGAAGAAGACCAAGCAGGACCTGCTGTGATCAGTTTCATCACCATTACCATAACATGAAAAAGAGTAAGCAGGACTCTTTTGATCAGTGTCATTACTGCCAATAACATGAAGAAGAGCAAGCAGGACCTCCTGTGATCAGTGTCATCACCATTACAGTAACATGAAGAAGTGCAAGCAGGACCTCCTGTGATCAGTGTCATCACCATACAGTAACATGAAGAAGAGCAAACATGACCTCCTGTGATTAGTGTCATCACCATTAGAGTAACATGAAGAAGACCAAGCAGGACCTCCTGTGATCAGTTTCATCGCCATTACCGTAACATGAAAAAGAGTAAGCAGGACCTCTTCTGATCAGTGCCATCACTGTTACAGTAACATGAAGAAGAGCAAGCAGGACCTCCTGTGATCAGTGGCATCACCATTACAGTAACATGAAGAAGAGCAAGAAGGACCTCTTGTGATCAGTGTCATCACCATACAGTAACATGAAGAAGAGCAAGCAGGACCTCCTGTGATCGGTGTCATCACTTTTATAGTGACATGAAGAATAGCAAGCAGGACCTCCTGTGTTCAGTGCCATCTCCATTACAGTAACATGAAGAAGCACAAGCAGGACCTCATGTGATCAGTGTCTTCACCATTACAGTAACATAAAGAAGAGCAAGCAGGACCTCCTATGATCAGTGTCATTACCATTAGAGTAACATGAAGAAGAGCAAGCAGGACCTCCTGTGATCAGTGTCATCACCATACATTAACATGAAGAAGAGCAGGCAGGACCTTCTGTGATCAGTGTCATCATTGTTACAGTAACCTGACGAAGAGCAAGCAGGACCTTCTTTGATCAGTGTCATCACAATTACAGTAACATGATGAAGACCAAGCAGGACCTCCAGTGAGCAGTGTCATCACCATACAATAACATGAAGAAGAGCAAGCAGGACCTGCTGTGATCAGTGTCATCACCATAAAGTAACATGAAAGAAGAGCAAGCAGGACCTCCTGTGATCAGTGTCATCATCATATAGTAACATGAAAAAGAGCAAGCTGGACCTCCTGTGATCAGTGTCATCACTGTTACAGTAACATGAAGAAGAGGAAGCAGGACCTACTGTGATCAGTGTCATCAGCATTACAGTAACATGATAAGAAGAGCAAGAAGATCAGTGTCATCACCATGAAGTAATATGAAGAAGAGCAAGAAGGAAGTTTTGTGATCAGCGTCATCAACATTACAGTGACCTGAAGAAGACCAAACAGGACCTCCTCTGATCAGTGTCATCACCATACAGTAACATGAAGAATAGCAAGCAGTACCTCCTGTGATGAGTGTCATCACCATACAGTAATATGAAGAAGAGTAAGCAGGACCTCTTGTGATCAGTGTCATCACCATACTGTAACATGAAGAAGAGCAAGCAGGACCACCTGTAATCAGTGCCATCACCATTAACGTAAGATGAAGAAGTCAAGCAGGACCTCCTGTGATCAGTGTCATCGCCATACAGTAACATGAAGAAGAGCAAGCAGGACCTCCTGTGATCAGTGTAATCACCAAACAGTAACATGAAGAAGAGCAAACAGGACCTCCTGTGATTAGTGTCACCACCATACATTAACATGAAGAAGTGCAGGGAGGACCTCCTGTCATCAGTGTCATTACAGTAACATGAAAAAGAGCAAGCAGGAACTCCTGTGATCAGTGTAATCACCATTACAGTAACATGAAATAGAGCAAGCAGGACCTCCTGTGATCAGTGTCATCACCATACAGTAACATGAAGAAGAGCAAGCAGGACCTCCTGTGATCAGTGCCATCACCATTACCATAAGATGAAGAAGTTAAGCAGGACCTCCTGTGATCAGTGTCATTGACATGCAGTAACATGAAGAAGAGCAAGCAGGACCTCCTGTGATCAGTGTCATCACCATTACAGAAACATGAAGAAGAGCAAGCAGGACCTCCTGTGATCAATGTCATCACTATTACAGTAACATGAGGAAGAGCAAACTGGACCTCCTGTGATCAGTGTCATCACCATTACAGTGACATGAAGAAGAGCCATCATGACCTCTTGTAACCAGTGTCATCACCATACAGTAACATGAGAAAGAGCAAGCTTCATCACCATACAGTAATATGAAGAAGAGCAAGCAGGACATCTTGTGATCAGTGTCATCACCATTACAGTAACATGAAATAGAGCAAGCAGGACCTCCTGTGATCAGTGTCATCACCATTACAGAAACATGAAGAAGAGCAAGCAGGACCTCCTGTGATCAATGTCATCACTATTACAGTAACATGAGGAAGAGCAAACTGGACCTCTTGTGACCAGTGTTATCACCATACAGTAACATGAATAAGAGCAAACAGGACCTCCTGTGATCAGTGCCATCACCATTACCGTAAGATGAAGAAGTCAAGCAGGACCTCATGTGATCAGTGTCATTGCCATACAGTAACATGAAGAAGAGCAAGCAGGACCTCCTGTGATCAGTGTCATCACCATTACAGAAACATGAAGAAGAGCAAGCAGGACCTCCTGTGATCAATGTCATCACTATTACAGTAACATGAGGAAGAGCAAACTGGACCTCCTGTGATCAGTGTCATCACCATTACAGTGACATGAAGAAGAGCCATCATGACCTCTTGTAACCAGTGTCATCACCATACAGTAACATGAGAAAGAGCAAGCTTCATCACCATACAGTAATATAAAGAAGAGCAAGCAGGACCTCCTGTGATCAGTGTCCTCACCATTACAGTAACATGAAAGAGAGCAAGCAGGACCTCCTGTGATCAGTGTCATCACCATTACAGAAACACGAAGAAGAGCAAGCAGGACCTCCTGTGATCAATGTCATCACTATTACAGCAACATGAGGAAGAGCAAACTGGACCTCTTGTGACCAGTGTTATCACCATACAGTAACATGAATAAGAGCAAACAGGACCTCCTGTGATCAGTGTCATCACCATACAGTAACATGAAGAAGAGCAAACAGGACCTCCTGTGATTAGTGTCACCACCATACATTAACATGAAGTGCAGGCAGGACCTCCTGTCATCGGTATCATTACAGTAACATGAAGAAGAGCAAGCAGGACCTCCTGTGATCAGTGTCATCGCCATTACAATGACATGAAGAAGAGCCATCAGGACCTCTTGTGACCAGTGTCAACACCATACAGTAACATGAGAAAGAGCAAGCTTCATCGCCATACAGTAATATGAAGAAGAGCAAGCAGGACCTCTTGTGATCAGTGTCATCACCATTACAGTAACATGAAACAGAGCAAGCAGGACCTCTTGTGATCAGTGTCATCACCATACAGTAACATGAAGAAGAGCAAGCAGGACTTCCTGTGATCAGTCATCATCATCATCATCACCATCCATGGGGTCTGGGTATCGTATTAACTGTCGCCATCTCTCTCGATTCAGTGCCACTCTCCTGCCTTCTTCAACACTCATGCCTGACTGTCGCAGATCTTCTTTCACACAATCCATCCACTTCTTTGCTGGACTCCCTCGCTTCCTCTTACCTTCTTCCTGTCTGTCCCAAATCTCCCTCACTAGATTGTCTTCTGCTTTTCTACACATGTGCCCAAACCATCGTAATCTGTTTTCTTTGATCTTTTCTGCAATTGGAGCTACTTTGTCTTCTGCTCTTATGTCCTCATTTCTTCGCCTGTCCCGCAGTGTGCATCCTACCACCTTTCTCAGGCACTTTATTTCCATCACCTCTAGCTTCTTCAACTGTTCTGCCTTTACTGCCCAGGTTTCTGTACCATACAGTAGTACTGGTCACATCACTGTCTTGTACACCTTACTTTTCAGCTTCTTTGGCATTCTTCTGTCATATACTACACCTGATACTCTATGCCAGTTGGCTGCAGCCCCTCTGATTCTAGCTTTGACCTCTTCATTCAGACTACCCTTCTCCTCAACCTGCCCTCCCAGATACTTGAAGCTGTTTACCTGTTCCACTATTTTCCCATCTATCTCTATTCTCAGCTTCTTCTGATTTCCCCAATCTGCTGCCATTACCACTGTCTTATCTGTGCTTAGTTTCATCTCATGTGCCTTCAGATTTGCATTCCATTCTCCTATCCTTTGCTGAAGTTCTAGATCAGAGTCTGCCTGTACTGCCACATCGTCTGCATAAAGCAGCTTTGTTGCTCTGTCCCCTCCAACCTGTTTGCTGATGTAGTCCATTACCAGTATGAACAGCAGTGGGCTCAGAGCTGAACCCTGGTGTACACCCACTCCCACTGGGAACCCCACAGTGAGGCCAAACACTGTTCATACTTGAGTCACTGGGTCCTTGTACATAGCCTGTACTAATTCTACAAATGTTTCTGGGACTTCAAACCACCGCAGTACTGCCCAGATCAGCTTTCTTGGGACCTTGCCTTGTCATATGCTTTCTCCAAGTCTAGGAAAGCCCAGTTTGACTCTCGCCTCTTCTCTAGTTTCTTCTCAAGTATTGGTCTCAATGCAAACATCGGGTCAATTGTGCTGCATCCTGATCTGAATCCGAACTGTTCATCTCCCATCTTACATTCTACTATTCTGCGTATCCGTTTATCAATCACCCTCTCCAGAACTTTCATGCAATGTGGTAGGAGTTTGATGCCTCTGTACTGTCCACAGTTGTGGATGTCCCCTTTGTTCTTGTACACTGGCATGAGTATGTTCATTCTCCAGTCATCTGGAATACACCTTTCTCTCCACACTGCAATTAGTACCCTCAGGAGCCATTTCTCCCCTAGCTCACCCAGCATCTTTATCATATCTGCTGTGACCTCATCTGAGCCTGCTGCTTTCCCTGACTTCATTTTCCTTAGTGCTGCTCTTACTTCTTCTAAGCTGGGCTCCTCTTCTACTCTCATTGTAGGCTGTTTCTGGGGCAGTACCACTTCTGTGGGGTTTTCTTCATTCAGAAGCTGCTGGAAATACTCCTTCCATCTGCCTTTGATGTCCTGTGGGCTGTTAAGCAGGTTGTTGCTGGAATCCCTTATGAAGGGTGTCTGACTATCTTCTTTATCTTTCTGTCTTTGCCTTGCAACCTGGTATAGTTTCTTTGTGCCCCTTACTAAGTCACTTTCCAGAAGCTGATAGAGTGCCTCTGATGCCCTATTCTTTGCTATTGCAACTTCTTTCTTAGTTTCTTTGTTAGCCAACCAGTAGTCTTTCCTGGCTTGGTCAGTCTTTTCAATCTCCCACTTCTTCCTGCACTCCTTCTTTCTTTTGATTACTTCCTGCACTTCTGCATTCTACCACCAGCTTTCCTTATGTACCTTATTTCCATACCTGGCTCGGCCACATATCTATTCTGTAGTCCTAACACATGCTGTTTTTAGGCACTGCCATGCTTCTTCAACTCCACCTATTTCCTCCTCTTCTTGGGGTGCTAGAGCCCTGCGAAATTCCTTGAACTGCTGTACCTTCTCTCCAGTCAACTTCCAGGTCTTCAGCCTGGTCTCTGTTGACCTTAGAGCCTTCTCTGACCACTGCTTGCAGCTGATTGTAGCAACTACTGGTTTATGCTGTGAACCGACTGTTTCACTGGGGATGACTTTGCAATCATGGATTCTACCCCAGTGCCTTTTCCTTACTAGGAGGAAGTCTACTTGAGTTGCATGTTGGCTACTCTTGTATGTGATCTTGTGACTGTCTCTCTTTCTGAACCATGTGTTGGCTACTATCAAGCCATTTGCCAGACAGAAGTCTAGAATGGCTTTTCCTTCTTTATTCCTATTGCTCCACCTCCTGTGATCAGTGCCATCACCATTACAGTAACATGAAGAAGAGCAAGCAGGACCTCCTGTGATCATTATCATCAGCATACCGTAACATGAAGAAGAGCAAGCAATACCTCCTGATCTGATGAGAGGCAGAGTATTCAACTGCTTACACTCCTGAGTTGCATAATTATAGTGACCTATCACCATCCAATATAATAACATCACCATTACAGTAACATGAGGAAGAGCAAACTGGACCTCCTGTGATCAGTGTCATCACCATTACAGTGACATGAAGAAGAGCCATCATGACCTCTTGTGACCAGTGTCATCACCATACACTAACATGAAGAAGAGCAAACAGGACCTCCTGTGATCAGTGTCATCACCATACAGTAACATGAAGAAGAGCAAACAGGACCTCCTGTGATTAGTGTCACCACCATACATTAACATGAAGAAGCAAGATAATATTTTTTCATTGTGCTTCTATTTTTCCTGTTTTCTGTTTTTGCACCTGCTGAAGAGATGGCGTGAAATAGGGATGTGCATCAGGAATAATAGTTACACCTCTGAGAAGCAAAATTTAAGTATAGCTCAGGTATGAATGCATACAAAACCATAACACATAAGAAATGCATTTCAGTTTCAATCAGAAAACAAGATGGCAACTATCCTATAGGAACTGCTGTTCCTTAGCGCATATTTACTTCCAAAGAAAGTCAGTGCTATATGGAGCTAAGATAAATGGAATAATTTAAATAGCTCCATTTAAGTATTTAAAAAGATCTGTATATATATATATATATATATATATATATATATATATATATATATATATGTACTTGAAAAATACTTCTGGCACCTAGAAAGAAGCTGACTCATCTGGATTATAAGCTTCTCAATAATCGGCACACAGCCACGAGGCACTGATGGCCTGATATCTAAAAGCCTCAGGAAAATAATAAAAGGTTTTAGGAATGTCATAAGAATAAATGGGATGGAAACACAAACCACAAAACTAAAATTCTCAATGGTTGCCTCACCAGAAAAGTAAAATATCACCAAAAAACCTAGAACTACTAGGTATCAGTAAACCCCTAAAATAACTCATAAATCAAAACTGGACTAATAGGCAACTATAAAAGACCTAAAACAGTGCTACAGCCAATCCAACAAGCCATACAAGATCTCTCCAAACAGTTCCAGTCTTTTGCTGATTCATTTAATCAGATCCTAGCAAGGATGGAGAAAAGAGAAGCAAGGATTTTCGACAATGAAAATAAAATATTTTAGATACAGAAGGAAGATGAAAGTAATCTACAGCTTATGCAACATTTACAACTTAAAGTTACTGATTTGGAAGCAAGATCTAGACATAACAACATCATCAACCATGGAATTCCTGAATATTTCTTACATCCCAACCTTATAAACATGATTGATCAAATCCTCTGCTCTTTACTTGAAAACGCAAATAAGTCTAAACAAATTGTGATAGAGAGAGCTCATCATGCAACCAGACTGACACAAACCATAAATCATCTGAGACGCGTATGCACCAAATTCCTAAATTATCAAGATGTTGTTAAAATACCAGCTGCTGCTAGAAAGAAAAATCCATTTACCTGGAATGGAAATAACATCTCCTTTTCACAAGAATTGCCACTCGAAATAAAACAGGTTAGACAATCTCTCTACCCCTTCTGTGCTTTCCTTCTACAAAAAAATTAAGTTTCAAATGAAATGTCCAAGCACCCTGCTCTTTCAATACAAGGAAAACAAAGCTTCTGGCTCCACACTCAATGAAGCAAAGACTGCTTTCCTAGAAGCATTTAGCGAGCTACTAACCAATATAAAGACTGATTGCTGATGTTTGTCTGACATCAAATGAATCTAACATGCATTTATTCCTTATGTTTCGTGTTTTCCACTGTTTCTGCTCTTGGATGTGCAGCCCTGATGACAGACAGATGGCTTGCTAGCCAGTACAATATCGGCAGCTTAAAACAAGGAGGATCTAATAGGCTGCTAGAGTTGGCTTCTCCCTGATCTATTATAAGCTGGCACAGGTGTAGCAAATATTTATTTCCTTCACATCTTTTCCTCTCATAATAACTTTCGAGGAAACGAGTTTACAAAATTATACAACTACCGAGCTGCAGCTGGCTAAAGATCACCTTAGACTTCTGAAACCTTAGCATTAATCCTTTTATCAAACACACTCACCACACCAGGATAAAGTACACATTCTTTACTGATGTATCCGGTACCTCGGCTTATGCCTTCCAGGAATCCTTTTATAACTGCGAGTCACGGAAGGGAAGGAGAGGGGAAGAAAAAGGAATGGAAAAAGGCAGTATGGCAAGATGCAGTCTGACAGTCGAATTCAACATTCCTTGAAAACGTAAAGTAGAAAAAATAACTAAAAAGCAGCTACATTTATTAAATCAG
Source organism: Protopterus annectens (assembly GCF_019279795.1). Taxonomy (NCBI): domain Eukaryota; kingdom Metazoa; phylum Chordata; order Ceratodontiformes; family Protopteridae; genus Protopterus; species Protopterus annectens. The sequence goes on along the minus strand of NC_056732.1, from coordinate 1,756,172,454 downwards.
ACATTCATTTTTTGATTAAATGACAAAACAGAATGTATCCAGTTATTGTTTGTATTTTATGGGTCAATGATTCCAAAACTGGTATAAACATTTGTTGTTTAAATTTGTACTTATTTCTCTTTTGGCGACTTCAACGGATAACAAATTTCTTTAAATCCTTTTGTATTTTCATAACTGTCTGTTTCCTTCTGTAAAATTGTTATATTAATGTTGTAAATATGAACGTTGTCTCAGGATTTGATATCGGAAGCTAGCGTTAAGCGAGGTTTTGCTCTTTTCTCTGTTTTTACACTGTGTACTGTCAGCTTCTATCAGCTCATATAAAGCAATATTGGGTTTTCTTCAATTGTTATTATATGTCTGCAGAGCATAACTATGGGGATATCCCCTCTTTCATCCTGAGTATTAATATTCCTTATCTCAGCTGTGTACCACGAAACAAAACAAACTAAGGAGCTGATTTTTAAAGGAGTAAATGTGCTTAGGAAAGATATGATAGTCATTTTCTACTCAAGGCCCATTTTTAGTTTGAGTAAATATTTATTGTTAAGCAAAAGCAAGGGAGACAAGTTGAACTCAAACTAATTACAAATATCGGCCATATGTCTCTATTTTCTACACTACCTTTCTCTTCTAGGCCCAGTAGGTCAGTGATTAGGCACGGGATGGGGGTAAGAAGAGTTAGGTGCTATTTGCTACCTCAGGAGTTAAGGAAACCTCACCCTCCTACTCTAATAAAAAACCTATAGAAGTAATACAGATTACCCTAGTGTACTTCCCCCTATTTTTGACTATTTGGGTGATTGACTCATTGAATGTGTCTTCAGATGGATAAGAAAAGAAAACTTTTTTTTCATCTTATTTTTAAATCAAAGGCTAAAATAATATTAGTGCAAGAAACTCAAAACTGAAAGAATGTAGAAACCACCACGAAAATAAAATAAAATAAAATGAATTTATTTGTGGAGCAAAGAACAAGCGCTTTCACGCAATATAAATTGCGCTTCCTCAGGTTACAAATTACAAAGACTAAATGGATATTTTTATACTAAAGCATTGCCTTTCAATTGCATAATTAGAACAAACAATAAAATAGCTAAATGTCCAAATTGATTAATTGATTAGGAATTCATCCACAATTTCCCGTACCGTCAGGTTCGGTTAGGTATAATATCATAAAATTCACTCTAAAAAGAGCACAAGTAAAGATTTTAAAACATAGTAATGTTGATTTCATAATTAAATACATTTCAAAAACAAATTATCATCAAATATCAACAACATACCCATCTTGGTATTAATGAACCTTTGTATACGTGCTTACAGGAAACTATGCCCATATTTAGAAAGCTCATATTAAGCTTGTTGTTATTTCTTAATTATGCAACAAATACAATCAAGCAATTCAGAGTTAACAAGCTGATAGTCCAAAGCACCATTAGTCAGGAAATGCTGCCCATATATGGCAAATAATGAAGCCAAAACGTTGTTAATACAAAAACCCATTATGAATTAAAATAAAATAGAATATAATAAAATAAAACGAAACAAGACAAAATGCTAAAGTAGCTTTGTTCTTGAATATATCAAATAGTACATGACCATTGTACTACGTGACACAAATATAAAGTTACAATAATCAAATAGTTTCCTTCATCTAAAGATTAATTTATAAAAACATGAAGCGGCGCATCTTAGTTGTGCAAAAGTTGTCTAAAAGTTATTTTAATAAAATGCATGATCATGAGAAAATAACTCAGACTAAACCAGGTACAGAATGTAAAATAGCTCCGTTACTCTGTTATATTAACTGGCACATATCGATCATACTGCGTGCCTGCAAACGAAGCTGTAGTAAACAAATGGCCTCATATCTAGTAAGTGGTTGGCTAGCACGTAATAAAAATAATAATAATAACTATGTGGCATGCATCTAAAGATTAGCAACTCATCTTATTTATACAGAGAAATGTGTCCAAAGACTCTCTCTAAAAGTGTTAACATATAGAACAAAAGATGAATCTGCATAAAGTTGAGATGACAAAATCACTATAACTATACCACAAATATGATAAAGTAAAGATAGATAGGATAACTCAATGCCAATACTTAGTCATTATTGAAATTAGAACTACACCTAATCACAAGAATAAAAATAATAAAATTAAAATAACTTTGTTTTCAATATCAGAAGTAACGGCAAAATCTAGATATACTGCATAAAGGGTATGTAAAGATATAATATAGGGCTATCAGATTAATTAATAGAGACAGTGGACCTAGTAAAATCAGAACAATAATATGTCAAGTATAACCAGAATACGAAAATAATACATCAAGTTTACAAACATAGTCATAGAAGAGACCATTTGATTCAGTATGTTTAGCATTATAATGCTAACTCACTACTAGTCAAAGGTAAAGTCAGAACAATAACATGTCAAATATGACAGAATACAAAGTTAATACATCAAGTTTACAAACATAGTCATAAAAGAGACTATTTAATTCAGTATGTATAGCACTGTAGTGCTAACTTACTATTAATCAAAAGTTGTATATATATTGGTAGCAATTTAATAAAATCAGGTAGGGCCTGATAAAACTGGTCGAATGTTAGCAACTGTATTTAGGCCTGGTGGTATATGTGCTTTTAACTTTAATATCCATCTAAGTTCGAAGGTTTCCAAAGTGTTCATAAGGTCACCTTCTCTTCTGTTTGCATCTATTATTTGTAAAACTTGAAATGCAAAGCTATGCTTGGGATGGGTATTACAATGGATAGCCAATGCATTAGTATTACTATTCCTTCTTATCTCATAGACGTGGTTATAAATCCTATCCCTAAGCCTACGTGAAGTCAGACCCACGTAATAGCTATCACAAAGATCGCAAGTGGCTAGGTAAATGACATTTCTAGTAGTACAAGTTGCATAAAACATACATTTTGTATTTAATTCAACGCCTAGGGCATTAGTATTGGTTTTCTTAATAATATATCCACAAAGTGAACATTTTCCACAAGGGAATGTTCCTGTTTTCCATTGTGACCTAATGTCAATGGATGTAATATTAAGCTTTTCCTTACATAGTAGTCTTTTCAAGTTTAAACAGTTCATATATCTAAATGCCGGTTTGTCATTGATTATTTCTAACACTGTCTTGTCTGATAACAGAATTTTCCAATTGCTTTTCACTATATTGGTTAAGGACTGGACATCACTAGTATATTTGATATCATATTGTATTTTATGAAGAAAATTTTTCTTTACATTACGTCTAAAGGGTATTTCCTGGAGAGTAGTATCTTCTGTAATAGAATTCAGTACGTCATCTATTAACTTCATTGGATAGCCCCTAGCTAGAAAATAGTCTTTCTGAGTGTTAACTAGCTTCAAGGCATCAGAACGATCACTGCATATTTTCAGAATCCTACTAAACTGATTCTTAACTATATTATTGAAAATATGCCGTGGATGTAGACTACTGAAATGAAGTATTCCATTCTTCCAACAAGCTTTTCTGTGAAGAGTTGTTGTTAAGTTACCATAGATGTTTTTCTTAATAGTAATGTCCAGAAAATCAACAGTAAGCTTAGACGATTCACAAGTAAAATGAAAAAAAGAAGTAGTGCTATTCATATAGCTAATAAAAGAACTTAAGGTGGCTTCTCCACCATTCCATAATATTATGATGTCGTCTATAAAGCGCCTATATAGAACGACATGTTTAAATCTGGGTTCATTAAATAAAAATTCCTTTTCCCATTCTAGAACAACAAGATTGGCATATGCATTAGCACAGGGGGTGCCCATGGCCACCCCCCATGTTTGTGCATATACCTGTTCTTCATATAAAAAGATATTGTTATTAAGAACCAGATCTAACATACAACATATATTCATAATTTCTGTGTTATCCACTCTAAGTTCTGTCATATGTGTCCTTATTGCATTTATACCATAATCATTGGGAATATTCGTGAAAAGACTTTCAATGTCCAGGGTTACTAGTATAGTATCTTGTTTTATATTGTTTTTCACTAGGTCTAATTTTAAGTCATCCAATAATCTGAAAGAATCTAATAATATAGTTGGTATTTTCTTAACATATTGCCCAAGTTTTGTTTGTACATATAACGATATATTTTGTGTTACCCAGTGGTCACCTGATACGATGGGACGTAGTGGAGGTGGATCCTTACCCTTATGTAACTTAGGTAATCCTTTGATAATTGGTATCAATGGAAAATCTATGGTAAGGAAGTCATAGAGGGATTTATCAATGGACCGGGTCATGAGCATATCATAAAGGGTGTCCGAGACATAGTGTACAACTGATGTTACTCGTGATTTCTCTATTGCTTTGTAGGCTCTATCATTATTTAACATATTCAACATAAGTTGTCGATAGAAAGTTGCATCCATAGCAACTATACCCCCACCCTTATCTGCAGGTTTGAAGACAAGACTAGGGTCACTACAAAGATTTTTCAACTCAGACTTCTCTAATATATTCAGATTGTAAAAATTATTCTTTTTGTCATGACATTCATAATATAAATAAAAATCCCGTTCACATGTTTTCAGAAAGCTTTCAACAATTTGTACAGGTGGAGGTATAAAGACACTCTTCTTTCTACAGACAATATCATCACCAAAATTGTCTAGAGAATTGGAAGTATTGTCCTTGAATAATACTTTAAGAGAGAGCTTCCTGCAAAACTTGCGCAAACCTATTAGGGTATCAGAAATGACACTGTGTCTCGAGGGGATAAATGACAAACCCCTGTTTAAAATGTTCTCTTCAGTCACTGTGAAGGATTTTGTTGATAAATTAAAAAACAGATGGTTTATATTTTCACCCTTCTTCGTTGTTCTTGCATCTCTCCAGATAGCTTCCTTTTTCCCCTTCCCCGGCTGGTGGAACGGGTGCGTACTGCTTCCTTGTAGGGTAGGGGAAAATTTAGGGGCAAAGGTGCCATGAATTTGTTGTTCAATCCAGCTATTTTAGGTTTCGCTCCCAAGGTACTATGTTGTATAAGACCCTGCTGGTTGCAGGGTAAAGAAGCTACAGGTGTATCCAAAGGGTCAGAAATTTCGTTAATAACACTGTCCAGATGTAGTCTATTAACGGTCATATCATGCTGTGCAGCCACTCTATCGTTAGTAGCAGAACCAGAGGCTGAGGTTAATATTTCAGACTGCGAATTGTTAATTTTGTTATTATGACCAAATCTCGGCCATATGAAGATACGTCCGAGAGAAAAGTCTTCACAATCACGTTTCAGTTTTTTAGCTTTGATCTGCTCTAGCTTATCACTATACAGAGACAACTGTCTATTCATTGCTTGAATTTTAGAATTGCAAAAATCTGTCTGATATGTAGTGGTAATTAAATTGTACTGTTCCTCTACCTTAGTAAGAAGCTCCGTCTCGATCGGTGCAAAATAGTCTAGTAACAGCTGGATGTATTTATTTCCAAAGTCGATGTTTAGTTTTTGCCACTGCCGTAGCAGCTCAGGTTGGCTATTCCCATAAGTCGGCATGCACAAGACTCGCATGCCGCGGGGGATAACTTTGAAATGTTGGCATGCTTGTAAGTGCCTTCGCTGCCAGACCAGCCTATGCAGGCGATATAAATCATTTTCTAAAGTTCTCAAGCTTCCAAAAAATTCATATAAATTTTCATTCGTCGTAGATGGACTGGTATTAGCCTCACCGTTGATATCCATATGTAGCAATGGGTTGTCTTTCTGGTAGAAAATGGAATTCCAATTCCCGTTGGCCATCACCTTTGCTGGGTTGTAGTCCAATTCAATGTTCTGCGTTTCCATCGTGTGAGAACCGGTCAGGAGCAAAACGATAAACACCAACAGCAGAAAACAGAGACCGATCATCCAAAGGTTTCTTACATCAAAGGTAGAGGAACAAAACTGAAAGAATGTAGAAACCACCACGAAAATAAAATAAAATAAAATGAATTTATTTGTGGAGCAAAGAACAAGCGCTTTCACGCAATATAAATTGCGCTTCCTCAGGTTACAAATTACAAAGACTAAATGGATATTTTTATACTAAAGCATTGCCTTTCAATTGCATAATTAGAACAAACAATAAAATAGCTAAATGTCCAAATTGATTAATTGATTAGGAATTCATCCACAATTTCCCGTACCGTCAGGTTCGGTTAGGTATAATATCATAAAATTCACTCTAAAAAGAGCACAAGTAAAGGTTTTAAAACATAGTAATGTTGATTTCATAATTAAATACATTTCAAAAACAAATTATCATCAAATATCAACAACATACCCATCTTGGTATTAATGAACCTTTGTATACGTGCTTACAGGAAACTATGCCCATATTTAGAAAGCTCATATTAAGCTTGTTGTTATTTCTTAATTATGCAACAAATACAATCAAGCAATTCAGAGTTAACAAGCTGATAAGCTTATAAACATGATTGATCAAATCCTCTGCTCTTTACTTGAAAACGCAAATAAGTCTAAACAAATTGTGATAGAGAGAGCTCATCATGCAACCAGACTGACACAAACCATAAATCATCTGAGACGCGTATGCACCAAATTCCTAAATTATCAAGATGTTGTTAAAATACCAGCTGCTGCTAGAAAGAAAAATCCATTTACCTGGAATGGAAATAACATCTCCTTTTCACAAGAATTGCCACTCGAAATAAAACAGGTTAGACAATCTCTCTACCCCTTCTGTGCTTTCCTTCTACAAAAAAATTAAGTTTCAAATGAAATATCCAAGCACCCTGCTCTTTCAATCCAAGGAAAACAAAGCTTCTGGCTCCACACTCAATGAAGCAAAGACTGCTTTCCTAGAAGCATTTAGCGAGCTACTAACCAATATAAAGACTGATTGCTGATGTTTGTCCAACATCAAATGAATCTAACATGCATTTATTCCTTATGTTTCTTGTTTTCCACTGTTTCTGCTCTTGGATGTGCAGCCCTGATGACAGACAGATGGCTTGCTAGCCAGTACAATATCGGCAGCTTAAAACAAGGAGGATCTAATAGGCTGCTAGAGTTGGCTTCTCCCTGACCTATTATAAGCTGGCACAGGTGTAGCAAATATTTGTTTCCTTCACATCTTTTCCTCTCATAATAACTTTCGAGGAAACGAGTTTACAAAATTATACAACTACCGAGCTGCAGCTGGCTAAAGATCACCTTAGACTTCTGAAACCTTAGCATTAATCCTTTTATCAAACACAAACACCACATCAGGATAAAGTACACATTCTTTACTGGTGAATCTGGTACCTCGGCTTATGCCTTCCAGGAATCCTTTTATAACTGCGAGTCACGGAAGGGAAGGAGAGGGGAAGAGAAAGGAATGGAAAAGGGCAGTACGGCAAGATGCAGTCTGACAGTCGAATTCAACATTCCTTGAAAACGTAAAGTAGAAAAAATAACTAAAAACAGCTACATTTATTAAATCAGACATTCAGTTTTTGATTAAATGACAAAACAGAATGCATCCAGTTATTGTTTGTATTTTAGGGGTCAATGATTCCAAAACTGGTATAAACATTTGTTGTTTAAATTTGTACTTATTTCTCTTTTGGCGACTTCAACGGATAACAAATTTCTTTAAATCCTTTTGTATTTTCATAACTGTCTGTTTCCTTCTGTAAAATTGTTATATTAATGTTGTAAATATGAACGTTGTCTCAGGATTTGATATCGGAAGCTAGCGTTAAGCGAGGTTTTGCTCTTTTCTCTGTTTTTACACTGTGTACTGTCAGCTTCTATCAGCTCATATAAAGCAATATTGGGTTTTCTTCTATTGTTATTATATGTCTGCAGAGCATAACTATGGGGATATCCCCTCTTTCATCCTGAGTATTAATATTCCTTATCTCAGCTGTGTACCATGAAACAAAACAAACTAAGGAGCTGATTTTTAAAGGAGTAAATGTGCTTAGGAAAGATATGATAGTCATTTTCTACTCAAGGCCCATTTTTAGTTTGAGTAAATATTTATTGTTAAGCAAAAGCAAGGGAGACAAGTTGAACTCAAATTACATTACAAATATCGGCCATATGTCTCTATTTTCTACACTACCTTTCTCTTCTAGGCCCAGTAGGTCAGTGATTAGGCACGGGATGGGGGTAAGAAGAGTTAGGTGCTATTTGCTACCTCAGGAGTTAAGGAAACCTCACCCTCCTACTCTAATAAAAAACCTATACAAGTAATACAGATTACCCTAGTGTACTTCCCCCTATTTTTGACTATTTGGGTGATTGACTCATTGAATGTGAAAGGAATTCAGATGGATAAGAAAAGAAAACTTTTTTTCATCTTATTTTTAAATCAAAGGCTAAAATAATATTAGTGCAAGAAACTCGTATGCTCAAGGAGCAATGGCTACACATCATGAGGAAAAATCGACTGGAACAATTATTGCATCTGATAAAGATTCAAATAGGCTGGGTGTGGCTGTAATTGTAAAAAAAAAACTTTTCAAGGTAAAATTCTACAACATGATATAGATCCTAAGGGTAGATGGCGTTATATAGCTTTCATCTCTTCACCTCACGACAGACGCATTTTACTTATTAACCTTTATGCCCCTTGCTCTAATCAACAACATTTTATTATGTCAATATATATGATATTAACTTAATTCCAGAATCATTACTTAATTCTAGGGGTAGATTGGAACTACTATTAAGGTCCCGTATCAGATATATCTACACCTACAAAAAAGTTATAACAATCAAGCTACTTTAGCACGTACAGAACTAAAAACAACTTTGGGTTGTTTGACCCATATAACTTCCAAAAGAAAATGAACCTTCGAGATACATATACCTTTTACTCCCAGTGTCATAAAGGTTGAGCCAGGATAGATTTTTTTTCCTAATCTCTGATTTCTTTTTAAACTTAGACATACATAGTCTGAACCTAGATTTTTTTTCTGACCATTCAAAAATTAGGTTTATAGGTTAGTACTAGGCTAACTGCCCTTGCAAGACATTTTAAGCCTAGCCAATTATCACTTAAGAGACTCAAACCCTGCAGGTTGTGTTTGAAAGGCAAACACATTAACCATTAGGCCACCCAACCAACCAAAATCAAAGATCAGTATTGAACCGTAGTCCTCAAAGTTATGAAGCAGAGATCTTACCATTACTCTACCATACTGCTGCTGTTTATTACTCGTTATTAACTGGCCAGATAAGCTTAGCCCTCAAGATAGAGGCTTTAACTAGACTTCTGAACCCCAATTGTTTGAGAAAAGAGGACATTGTAGAGAGAATCAATGTATTATTAGAAGCTTTCCTAAAATAAACTCCTGACTCACACCTCCCCCTTGATATTGAATAAGCCTCAACTAAAGCCCAAATTTGAGGGTTCCTCATTAACAAAGCATTCCACTATAAGAAACCACATAAAGCAGAACAAAATTCAATTAAAACTAGGATTGCTGAATTAGAAGTGGAACTGCAAACAATTTTTTTTTCAAGAGACTGAAAACCATTTACATATGCTTCAGAAAGAACTATATTTACTTAATGCAAGACAATTAGATTTCCATGAAACCAAAACCCTGGCAATCTTTTTCGAATGGCCACTATCCCCTCTAAATTACTAGCAAGATTAATAAACCATAATAAATTGTCTCCTATCATCTCTGAAATAATATATCAAGGCAAGATTTTCTCTACCAGCAAAGATATTGTTCAGCTTTTTGAAGATGTTTATTTCACAAATCTATGGAGATCAATCACTCTCAGCATCAGAACAGGAGACTATTCAATTCTTGAGCCAATTACATTTTCCTAAAATACAAGAATCCAGTCAGAAACACATTGCATCCCCATTACCTTACAAGAGATTGTATATGTAATTAAAAATCTTAAATCAAACAGAGCACCAGGCCCAGATGGCTTTAATGTGGAGTTCTGCATGACCTTTGGTCTGAAAATCTCCAAAATACTTTTATCTTTATTTAATTATATCATTACATTCATAGGTTGGTACTTGGCTATCGGCCCTAGGGCCTATACAAGCCTAACCATAACAATTCCCTGGCTATTTCTTCTCACAGTATTTACTTCACTGAACCCGTGTCTAGCTGGGCAACTACTGATGTGATCCCTGGGGTAAATTTTATATCTCCCATCCAATCATCAAGTTTCCTTTAGAAGAGGGCTAAGGAGGTTTGCTGCTTGACATGTATTGGCAGTCTATTCCAGAGTCTGGAGAGTCTCTGGGTCAGGAACCTATCCCTCCAGCATGTTTTGTTTATTGTGATGACAAGGTTTAGATCCCTGGAGCTTATGGGCCTGAGGGATTGTGATTTCTTTAAGTGTAACATGTCCAACAGCTCTGGATTTGACATGGCCTTGTATCATAAGCAGAGATCACCTCTGAGTAGACGATATGCGACAGAGTATAGATGTAGTTTTTTTAGATGGACAGCATAGGGCATCTGCTTTAGGCCTGTGATTCTTTTAGTGAGGGATTTCTGTGGCCTTTCCAGTTGTTGCAGATGTCTTGAGAGGTACATATCAAATGGGGCATTGTATTATATAATGGGTCTAATGAGGGATGAGTACAGTGGGACAATGACCTCCTTTCTTCTGGATGAAACACCCTTAGTAATGAGGTGTGCCACATAAAAGGATTTTCTGACTGTTGTGGTGATATGGTTATCAAAGGTGAGACCACTGTTCACCTGTGTCCCTAAGTCTCTTATCATACTTTCAGTGTTTAGTGTACTGCCACCTATGTGGTAATTCATGGGTATATGTTTTTTCTCAAAGGGGATAACTATACATTTCTTGGCATTGAGCTTGAGCCCATGGCTCTGGCACCAAGCATCTGTTTCTGTATGGTCCTTTTGTAGAATATCCACATTATTTGTGGATTCAGTAATGACTCCCACTTTGCAGTCATCTGCGAACTTTGTTAGCCAGAGTCCCTTAGTGTTGGCCTGAACTTCAGAGAAGTAGATGCCAAACAAGAGCGGTCCCAGGACTGAACCCTGAGGTACTCCATTTGTCACTTGCCTGAAGCTGGATTTGGAGTCGGCTACTTTTACAATGTAGGTTCTGTCATTAAGCCAGTTGGCAACCCATTGAGTGATGCAGGGATTAATGACCAGCTTAGTAAGTTTATCTATGATTCCAGAGTGGGGATGGTGTTAAAGGCCTTGGAGAGGTCCAGATAGGCTGTGTGACCCACCTTATTCCATGGCTCTGGAGACTGAATTAAAGAAGTCAATCAGGTTCAGGAGACAAGATTGGGTCTTCATGAACCCAAATTGCATGGGGTCCAGTTTTTGAAGGTTGTCAATGTCTTTGTTTATAAGTTCCATGATAATACATTCCATGGCCTTGCAAATCAGGCTCGTCAGACTTATGGGGCGGTATTTCACGGGATCCAAGGTGGATCCCCCCTTGTGGAGTGGGATAAATGTAGCTGTGTGCCACTCAGTGGGAATGAAGCCTGAGGTGAGGCTATGATTAAACATGACACTTAGGTGAGGTGCCAGTTCATTTTGTAGTTCATGTAGTACACAGTCATGGATGCTGTATTCTTAGCTTTGGAGAGTGCGTTTTTTACCTGTGTGGCCGTTATTACCCGAATTTGACAATCCTTCAGTATTGAGATGGGCCCTTTAGGGGGTGAGAGGGGGGGTGAAGGTTGCACTGAATCTATCTGCCAGGATATTGGCAATATCCTTGGGATCAGTATATTTAATGCCATTCTGTTGTAGCTCAGAGCAGATCTGATCATTGCCATTTAGATTCTTGACATAGCTATAGAATGCCTTGTGGTTGTCTTTGGAATCTTTGGCAATTTTATTTCTGTAACTAGCTTTGGAGGATTTTACCTGGGATCTCAGCTTCTTACTGAGGCTAATAAAGTTTTTTCATCCTGGGATTTTCCACTTTTCTCCAACAGTTTCTTCCTTTGGTTGTAAAGTTTGTTTATGGAAAGGGACCACCAGATTGGCTTCCTTTTTTGGAGGAGAGCGTCTTGGTTCTATTGGAGATGGCGTGATTCATGCATGAGTTGATGTACTCATACAGTGCCTTAGTGTTAGATTCAGCAGTTGAACTTTCAGTTCCCTTCTGCATGGGTGTCATGAAGTTTGTCACTTCTGACTTGAGTAGCATGAAGTTCACTTTGGAGAAGTTTTTTACAGAGGTGTCCTTACTGGGAGGGGTGTGGCTGGGATGTGGATGTCAAGGGTGATTAGCATATGGTCAGACCTAATCAATGAGGGGGTGACTATTGGTGTGGAGCATTAATTTCCCATGTTGGTAATGACCCAGGTCTAGGATATTGGAGCCCCTGGTGGGACTTAGGGTTAGTTGATCCAGGGCATTGGAATTTATGAATTTCAAGAACTGTTGGGCAAAGGTGTTGGCACATGAGTAGTTTTCCCAGTTAATGGCAGGGTAGTTGAAATCAGCCAGTATTAGGATGTTTGGTAGTATCTTAATATTTTCCAGTATGTTTAGAAAGGTGTAGTGAGAATCTTGGGGCATGGTGGGGAATCTGTAGCAAGCTACAGTTTGAATTGCAGTCTTACCTAGTGTTAGTTGCACCTGGAGAATTTCAGATGCTTTGTGTTGGGCAACTGGCATGGTGTTGTGAATATCCTTGGTGAATATGGACACTCCTCCACCTTTAGTGTTTCAGTCCTGGTTTGGTGGCTGAAAAGTGTGGTAAGAGTTGTAGCCTGGTATTGCAGGGGTGCTGTCTGGAGCCTTGACCCAGGTCTCAGTTACTGCACAGATATCAATGTTCTCCATTTTTAGGAGTGCCTCAAGAGAGTGCATTTTGAGGTTTAGACTTCTAGCATTGAGTAGCATTACCTTCAGATTTTGCATGCTTGTACCTGTTGCAGTGGTGGTTTTGTCTTTTGAACTTTGCCTAAAAAAGGCACTATAGGGAAAGCAAGAGCCTTAGCCAGCAACCTGAATTCCAGGGGCGACAGGTGCATACCATCTCCAGTGAAGCATTGTGGTCTGTCAATCATGTCTTCCCAGGCAGACAGATACTGGATCCCCTTTGAATGCCATCAGAAGCTTAGCCAATTGCTGAAGGCAATCATTTTGTCCTTATACTGTGGTATCATTCTGGGCAAAAGCAGGATGCTACTTAGGGCTAGGGTCATACCTGCCTGGGCCATATGATCCGAGAGCTCTTCCATGTCTCTTTTCATGTAGTCCAGGGAGGTACGTCTCAAGTCAATCACTCCAACATGGACAATGACAGAGTCACATTTGTACTTGTTGTGGAGTAACTTGAGTGCATGCGTTATGTGACAGATCCTGGCACCCGACAAGCAGCTGACTCTAATTTTCTCCTTGTTCAGCCTGGTGAGTGAGACATCAGTGTGCCTGACTATAGAGTCACCTATGACTAAAGTGTTGGGTACATTGTCTTGCTTTAGGGGCTGTTGTTGGGTGGCACACTGGTGTTGTGAGCTATGTGACATGGTTGTGATTGGTGTTTGCATTTCAGATTCAGAGGTTCTTGTTGCTTGGGCAGGTTACTGTTAAGCGCCTCCACATATGTGAGCTCAATGTTGTGATGTGTGGGTGTTGGTGGTGTGGGTTTAGAAGGGCTATGTGTTGCTTGAGGTGTAGTGCAGGTGTTAACTATCTCCTCTTGACCTGTCTAGCTCAATCTTGGGTGGACAGAGCTTTGCTTCCAGTTTGGCTATGTAAGTGCATCTCTCTCAGGTTGTAGTGTTGGGTGGTAAGAGGAGAGGGTTGTCTATGTACATGAGGCAATTGCTGCATTGCCCCAGTATGCCCAGATTCACCAGGTGGACAGGAGAAATCACTGGAAGCTGACCCTTGGACATGCCTGGTTTGGTGTTTTTTTTTTTGGAAAGTACAAGAGCTGTTTTCCCTTACCTTAACAAGGTACTTTGCAATTATAGGCTGTTTAGTGCCTACAGTTAATTTCTCCTTATTAACAAGCAGAGGTGAGTGCTTGTATCATTTTAAGACTTCCTAGTGCTTTCCAGCAGGTTTTAAAGCAAGTGCTAGTCACAGGGATGCTTAAAGGTAAGATGAAAAAAAATGGTTTATCCTAAACACTGCAGTGTGCACTAGAGGAGTTAGATGTGAAAGTAGGCAACTTAAGTTTCACCTGTCTAAAAAGTTGAGTTTTAGTGGAGTCACTATTTTTAAAACAGCAAGATAGATTGAAAGGGGGTAGTCACTTTTGTATTCTGGTACAATGGAATACAGTAGAATGGCCAATAAATGTAAATAGTTGAAGGGGAGTGATTTCACAAAATGATAATTTTGTGCTTACTCACATAAGCCAGTAAAAACAGAGAGGAAATGAGATATATGGTCAAATTAACATAAGGGGAAGGCAACTAGAAAGACATTAAATTAAAACCAGAACACTACAGTAACCGGGTGGTAGGGTGGGGAAAAAATTTCTGCCCGACTCACACCATATCAGATATTCACTTTAATTCTTCTAAAACTATATTTATACTTAAAGAAAACTCAGACCCCAGATTCCCAGAAATCTGTAAGTCCCATTTCCTTGATTAACTTAGATGTTAATTTTTTTTCCACAATACTAGAACAGATTAAAACCTATTATCTCCCATATTAAATCACTATATCATCAGGACAATCAGGCTTTATTCTGTGACAGCACACTCACTTTACACACTCTGCTAAAACTAGCTAATTTATGTCACAACCCTGCATTTGCATTAGCTGCCGATGCTTCCATAGCTTTGAACAGGCTTAATTTAAACATTTTGTTTCTTGTACTACCTCACTTCGGCCTACTTTCATGTTTTATCCGAACTGTCAAAACACTATATACTAATACCTATACTTTATTGTATGTAAACAAGATGACCTCTAATAAGATTAATATCAAAAAAAGGTGCACATCAAGGTTGCCCTCTCTCCCCATACATCTTCAATATGTACATCAAATCTCTACTCTTACTTATTTTTCAAAAAACTTTTCATCAAGTACTGACATTGTATAACACTAGGATATTTTATCAGCTTTTACAGATGACCTAAACATATACTTTACAATGCCAAGCTCAGATTTCCTGAAAGTTCTTAATTCAATTAATATATTTTTGAAGTTTTTAAATTATAAACTAAATCCAGACAAATCTACAAGTTTCCCAATTAATTCCTCAAATCTGCTGTCTGTTTACCCCCGCCCAACTGAAATTAAAGTAACTCATTCCTTGAAGTACTTAGGAATCTCATTTCATCAAAACCCAAAGACTTTTATTCAGAATAATATTACAAATCTCTGGTCAGCTGGTCAGCTCTACAGCAAGACTGTAATAGATGGGGTAAACTTCAATCTCCCTTCTTGTACAAAGTAGCGACTATAAAAATGAACATATTACCTAGGTTAGTATATAAATTCACAGCTACACAGACAATAATACATAATAATTTCTTTAAAAATCTTCATTCGTGCTTAGCTAAATTTATTTGGTTTCCTAAATCAACTAGAATCTCCTACCAAAGGCTGACAAGACCTAAAGATAAAGGGAGACTAAATCTTCCTGATTTCAAACTTTATTATGATATTATTAACACCAACAGACTGGATGGACATGGCTGTGGTGAATACGTATTTTAAAAAGAGGGAGGAGCATAGGGTGACATACAAGAGTGGAGGAAGATGCACACAGGTGGATTATATCTTATGTAGGACGGCCAATTTGAAGGAGATTGGTGACTGTAAAGTGGTGACCGGGGAAAGTGTAGTTAGGCAGCATAGGATGGTGGTTTGTAGGATGACATTGGTGATCAAAAAGAGGTGGAGTGTGAGGGCAGCACCAAGGATCAAATGGTGGAAATTGAAAAAGGGTAATTGTGAGGTAGAGTTCAGGGATGAGTTAAGACAGGCACTGTGTGGCAGTGAAGAGTTACCAAATAGCTGGGTAACTACAGCAGAGCTAGTAAGGGAGACAGCTAAAAAGGTGCTTGGTATGACATCTGGACAGAGGAAGGATGACAAGGAGACATGGTGGTGTAATGAAAAAGTACAGGAGAGTATACAGAGAAAGAGGTTGGCAAAGAAGAAGTGGGATTGTCAAAGAGATGAAGAAAGTAGACAGGAGTATAAGGAGATGAGGTGCATGGCAAAGAGAGAGGTGGCAAAGGCTAAGGACAAGGCATATGAAGAGTTGTATGAAAGGTTGGACACTAAGGAGGGAGAAAAGGACCTGTACTGATTGGCTAGACAGAGGGACCAAGCTAGGAAAGATGTGCAGCAGGTAAAAGTGATAAAGGATAATGAGGGAAACATACTCACAAGCGAGGAGAGTGTGTTGAGGAGATGGAAAGAGTACTTTGAGGGGTTGATGAATGAAGAGAATGAGAGGGAGAGAAGGTTGGATGATGTAGGGATAGTGAATCATGAAGTACAATAGATTAGCAAGGAGGAAGTAAGGATAGCTATGAAGAGGATGAAGAATGGAAAGGCTGTTGGCCCAGATGACATACCTGTGGAAGCATGGAGGTGTTTAGGTGAAATGGCAGTGGAGTTTTTAACCAGATTGTTTAATGAAATCTTGGAAAGTGAGACGATGCCTGAGGAATGAAGAAAAAGTGTTTTGGTACCGATTTTTAAGAATAAGGGTGATGTGCAGAGCTGTAGTAAGTACAGAGGGATTACATTGATCAGTCACAGCATGAAGTTATGGGAAAGAGTAGTGGAAGCTAGGTTAAGAAAGGACATGATGATTAGTGATCAGCAGTATGGTTTTATGCCAGGAAAGAGCACTACAGATGTGATGTTTGCTCTGAGAGTGTTGATGGAGAAGTACAGAGAATGTCAGAAGGAGTTGCATTGTGTTTTTGTAGACTTAGAAAAAGAATATGACAGGGTGCCTAGAGAGGAGTTGTGGTACTGTATGAGGAAGTCAGGAGTGTCAGAGAAGTATGTAAGAGTGGTACAGGATATGTACGAGGGTAGTGTGACAGCGGTGAGGTATGCTGTGGGAGTGACAGATGCGTTTAAGGTGGAGGTGGGTTACATCAAGGATCAGCACTGAGCCCTTTCTTATTTGCAATGGTGATGGACAGACTGACAGACGAGATCAGACAGGACTCCCCGTGGACTATGATGTTTGCAGATGACATTGTCGTCTGTAGTGAAAGTAGGGAACAAGTGGAGGAGACCCTAGAGAGATGGAGATATGCTCTAGAGAGAAGAGGAATGAAGGTCAGCAGGACTAAGAAAGAATATATGTGTGTGAATGAGAAGGAGGATAGAGGAATGGTGAGGATGCAGGGAGTAGAGGTGGCAAAGGTGAATGAGTGTAAGTACTTGGGATCAACAGTTCAGAGTAATGGTGAGTGTGGAAGAGAGGTGAAGAAGAGAGTACAGGCAGGATGGAGTGGGTGGAGAAGAGTGTCAGGAGTGATTTGTGACAGTCGAGTACCTGTAAGACTGAAAGGGAAGGTCTACAAGAGGGTAGTGAGACCAGTTATGTTATATGGGTTGGAGACAGTGGCGCTGATAAAAAGGCAGGAGTTTGAACTGGATGTGGCAGAGTTAAAGATGTTAAGAAATGCACTGGGTGTGACGAGGGTGGACAGGATTAGGAATAAATATATTAGAGGGTCAGCCCAGGTTGGAAGGTTTGGAGACAAAGCCAGAGAGGCATGATTACATTGGTTTGGACATGTGCTGAGGAGGGATGCAGAGTATATTGGGAAAAAGATGCTAAGGATGAAGCTACCAGGTAACAGGAAAAGAGGAAGGCCTAAGATAAGGTTTATGGTTGTGGTGAGAGAGGACATGCAGGTGGTTGGTGTGACAGAGCAAGCTCCAGAGGACAGGAAGAAATGGAAACAGGTGATCCGCTGTGGCGACCCCTAACAGGAATAGCCAAAAGACGACGATGATGATGATGAGACCACTATTAATAGCAGATCACAATTCTAAGAGGAAAGAATGGTTCCCTTCCTGGATAGAACTCTGTTATAGCTGTATTAAATCTCTTAATTTTAACTCCAAAGCTCTTCCCTTCCTGGATAAATTAAACTTGAAAAGATCCAAATTATATACTTCCTTAAAGAATAGTATACTTATTTTTCAAAACCTAATTAACTCACTGAATTTATCCAATGCTTTTTCTATCCTACAACCTCTGCATCTTAATCCAAATCTAAAAATCAATAATTCAATATTAAATCTAAATAATTTCCCCCTATTAAAGGAATGTAGGATATTAGATCTTTATCCCTACGGAGACCAATCTAACACAGACTTCAGAGTCTTAGTATATACCATCTTACTAAGGCAAATCAGAGAATTTTTTTCCAATATGCTATTCTATCCTAATTAGATTCTGAAATAAATATTTGCAAACTCTTTGGAACCACTTCCTAAAGAAGAATATGATGTCAAGCACATACAAATGAATCCACATTATCAGACATCAAAATAACATATTGTTTTCTAAACATTGGACTGATCTTAACTCATCTATATCTAATCACCTAATTACCCACTCAATAAAAATAACTTCAAAAACAATGCCCTTTAAAACATTTAATTATACTCAATTCAGGATACTTAATGCATATATAATGCCCTCAGCCAAAAATAAATTTAACCCAGCTTTCTTGCCTGTCTGCCCTTACTGTGACTGTCAAAAAGCAGATCTGCTACCCATTTTTTGGAGCTGTAAGTGTTCCTATAAACTCTGGTGTTCCTTGAGAGATAAACTTCAAAAGATGGGGTATGAAAACACTGCCTTATCCTGGTAGTTTGCCATATTACATATATCCCTGCCTGGAATGACTAAATTACAAACCTGCATCTTAATCACATTGTTTGTTTTAATTAAGCTATATATTACAATAAACTGGAAAGGAAGCCGCTGTGGTGCAGCAGTAGCATTGTCGCCTCACAGCAAGAGGTTCTCCCATTTGATTCTAAGCTGGAGTGCCTTCTGTGTGGAGTCTGCATGTCCTCCCCGTGGTTGAGTGGCATTTGAAAGACATGCGTGAATGGACATGCCTTCATTAAAGGTTGGGCATCGAGCTGGCACCTCGGCACCGTAAAAGTCTACTGCCAATCATTAGCAAACCGGAGTTCCGCTGTGGCGACCCCTAACCAGGAAAAGCCAAAAGAAGAAGAAGATCACACTAAACTGGAAGGACAGATCTGTACTTAACTGGGAGGTTTTAAGACAATGGCAATTACATATTTAACAGCCCACAAGTTTCTAAAGTCAAATGCTAAAGATTATATACACCTTATGGAATATTGGAGTATTCTTTTTGACTTTATCTTGATCTGAATCAGTTATATGGTACAGATTCACCTAAGGAATTGGGTAAAATCCATAGATCTCTTTTCCCAATCTACCCTTTTGTATATAGCCCTATAAAAGGTTTGAGAGGGCTCTGATTATACAGTTTAATAATGTAAACTTTACTACTAATTTTACTTGCGTTATCTCTTTTTTCTTATGACAAATAGCACTATTGTAGATAATTTTCCTTTTCTTTCTTCTTTATTGTGTTATAGATTATTTATTAGTAACACATTGACATTATTATTAAGAAAATATGATTGTTTTACATCAAGATGATCACTTTGTTAATTTTTGTTATCTGTTCCTGTGTGTTTTATTGAAAAGTTGATAAAGATTTATGGAAAAAAAAAGAAATGTATTTAAGTTTCAGCAAATTCAGGGCATCAATCCATATGAGCTTGAGACATATGCAAATGAATAGCCATACCTCACTTATATGTGAAGCATACATGTCTGCTCCAATAGCTCTTGATCATTGCATTAGGCAATGTGTAAACCAAATTAGCTGTATGAGAGTTCAATTCCAAGCAGAGGCAATTAGCTTTTATTACAGAATAATACTATGTAAAATATTTCCCTGCAATCATTAAAACACCAATACACTTTACATATTTGTGAATATATGTCTTTAATATGAATTCATATATCTTATATGCATATGCTGTGGTCACTTGTTTGCCTTTAATAGCACTAAGATTGATGTCTTTTATGGCACATTTATGACTTGTATTCATATCTGGATGTGCCAAGGTTTACCATATGTATGTGTAAATCTGGTTATATTTTGAAATATTAAAATGACATGGAATTGATGGTATTTTATGTTTTCCCTTCCCCACCCTATTTCTCAATTTTTTTTTGTATTCTTTTCTTTTTTTGGAAACAGTCCTGCTGTAACACAAATGACCATCAACACAGGGATCTAGACCAGCCACTGGAAATTGGGCCATCAAACCTCCACAGATGTCTGCAGCGGCACCACCACAGGAAGCCCTGTCCACTACTTATCTCCAGTCATAGTGTGTCCCAACATTTTGTGCCCATCACCATCTCTTTCTTGTATGTCCTCTATGTCTGCGTCTACTACCAAACCTACCCTACTTACCTAACCCTCTTATTCCTAACCATCTACTGCAATATTCTTCTCTCTACAAAACAAAAATATTGGGACCTGTATCAAAACAAAAAATATCCTCAATGAATAGCTCTCCACTTTGCCTATATGTCTGCTTGACACACTTGATTTGGTCCATTTGGCCACATGACATTAGTCAGTTGCTGTCTCCCACACCTGATGCGGTGACCATCCAGATTCATCATTATTATTACAAATATACATACAGACGTGATAGCTGCACTGACTCTCAGACATGAGGCTTATGAGGCAGTTTCACATTCTGTAGAAGCTCTGTTACTGAAGCCTAAATTGTAATAGCTATCTGCAGCACAAATGTCTAAATCAGAATAGGCTTTACTTAATTACCCTTCTTTACAGACTGTTTGATGTCTACCACTTAACCCCACTTCTTTAATCCCTACAGTAGATGAAGGAGAATTCCATCACTATGTAGTTTGTATTAACACTGTGCATCCTTTTTGTAGATGGCGCCTGTATTCGAAGATATGGTGAATTCATAGAAGTCTTTTCCATTTGTATGTAAGATAATATTTTATTAAATGGACAATTAAATGGAAATATATCTGCTCAAGTAGCTGAATTAGTACTATAATGGAAGCATGTAAAATTGGTAAAGATCAGTTGGTTAACATTTTTGCCTACTGTGTTGTGTTAGATTTTGGTGCACTTAGGAAAGAAAGGTATTATTTAACATCAGCAGGGTAATGCTGTTTTTGTTAAAGAACTATTAATGAACTATTAGAAGAGTTATTATTATCAAGAGAGATAGCAGTAGTGAAATATGCCACACATAAGACTGCTAGTTGCTTTGTTACCAAGGGTAACACTTTTGCTGACAGGGAAGCAGGACAAGCTGTACTGTCTTATCCTGTTCAGGATATATTTTTGCAACTATTTAATGAAAATAATTTTCTATACAGGAGTTTACTGCCTTTTTAAGACCAGACAGAAGACCCTGAGAGAAGGAGGTGGAATAAGTGATTGCTGTAGTCAGTCTCTGGATATTTTGTGGCACCATCCGGATAGTCTAGTAGTAGTAGCTCCACTACATTTTGTAAATCAGTTGGTTAAAACCTATCACTTACCTTTCATTTGGGCAAAATTCATTTACAAAAGAGATTTCCACTGATTTGTATTCACCTTATTTTTCATAAGTTATTCACCATTTTGTAAATACTTGTGAAATGTGTTTAGATAATCCCCGGGATTCATGAAGCTCGGTGCAAGGCCGGCATTAGGCTTGCGCCGACCATGCGGCATGTAGATGGCGCAGTAGCACCATATGCATATTAATGAAGGTGTGCTGTTGCCACAGCCACGTGCATAGGAAACGAGCGCGAGTGCATGGGGAGTGTCGAAGTGCCGCACGGAGGCGTGGAAATGTCGGCTGTTGACGTGCAACCTAAAATGCTTGAATATAACAATCTGCCTGCAATAGTAATCACACCTGTCAGTGTCCGTGGATACTGAAATGTATGCAAAGCATGCAAGACAGTTCTTGCGAACACAAAATTAAGAAGCAAACACAAATGCACGTTAGCGAATATCGAGTCTCCATCCCTCGAACAAATGACATTTAAAACCGTGAGCCTGTATTCTAACGCAGTGTAGATAGTTATACCAAGTGGAAGTGAAACGCATCATGTTAGTGTGCTGCCAATAGCTACGTCTAGCCCAATGGTCAGGGTTACCACCTGTCCAACATTGTGAGGGATAGTACACAGCTGGGCAGTTGTGTCCATACCAAAACCATTATAAATGTAAAATATCCTGCGACCGTATGACATAATTATGTCCCACATCGCATGTAATAGTCACATACAATAGTTATTTCCATATGTAACATACCACGTTACAAGAAATAGAATAAGCAAGTAAACGAAACAGAAGGAGCATATAAACTGCTACAAAAATAAGCTAACATGTAGGCATTGAACAAAAGTATTATCCTTAGTACTGACCGTGAGTATGTGTTGTCCTATAAAGTCTGATTTGTGTCCGGAATATATCCCATCCTGGCCATATGAAAAGGTGGCAACCCTACCAATGGTCAGAGCATTCGCCAAAATCCGCCCATATGCGGTCCAAGCTATTCTTGTCAGGATGTGTCAAAGATGAACGGGTATTACCTGGGTGTACCTACCATGTCATGAAAGTTAAGTATTTGTGTGTACCTATGTGCATAATGTACAGCATGTGGAAGGTGAAAAATGCCAGGGTAGTCCTCACAACAATACAGGTACCTGACATATGTATGCAATGTGTTACCTTGACCGTGCCATGGGCCATCAGCCAAAGAAGGGATGGATGGAGTGTCAGGAATATGTGTGTGGGGAGCATGGGTAATGGTATAATCCACAAAGGCGAGACTGTCTTGGATGCACAATAGGTGAACTGGAGGTGTATGAGGGAGCAGCGGCTGAATCAGAAAGAAACACAAAGAACAAGCATACACATCTGCAATACAACCTGACAGGCCATACTGTAGAACACAATCACACAAACATATGAATATTAAAATGTGTGATACACATGTACAGAAACGTCACTGGCACATACCCACAGAATGGTCTGGGTGGAACTGGCCATCCAAATGCAACACACCTGGGTGCATAATTGAATACCCATCATCCCCTCCACAGCACACAACCCACCCCCATTCCTGAACGTCCACCAAATCCAGCCATACTCGGGCTACTAGCTTAGCGCAGTCATATCTACACATAGTGACCACTACTCATATGTAGTAGGCAGTGTCACCCTAGGCAGTGTCAGGATTGCAAACTATGTATCCCTTGCATGTAAAACCCTAACACATGTTCATAAATTCAAAAGAATGGACGGTCATTGTCTTGTTCAATTTTTGGATATCCCTCATGGGATAAGTATCCTGTGTAAACATCAGACTTGGTATCACGACACGATGTCCAGTCCTTTAGACATCTGGACACAAGTTGTATATGCAGTAGTGGTTCATGGGACTGTTCAGCCTCTAGACGGTCATGCAGAACCTACTACCCAGGATCAAACACCTGCCCTTGACGCATGTCTCCCCACATGAATTATCGAGAGAATATATTGTACACAGTCGAATAGTGGCACTTGGAAATAGGGTGATTAAGGTGCTGATGTTAACAGGGTACCTCCTGACCCACTGTGTGAGGGACAGTCACTGTTTGGGTAGGTGTGTCCTGACCAAGAATGATACAATGGCAAATGTCCTGTGATTGTATGAAATAACTATGTACCATACTTCATGTAACAGTTGCCTAAAACAGTTATTTCTGGGTGTAAAATATGTAAATCGTACAAGAAACAGAATAAGCAACTAAAGTGCTACAGGAATAGGCTCTCATCTAGGAAAATAATGAATGTTCTAAACCCTGTACTGACCTTGGGTATGTGTTGGCCTAAACAATCTGGTGTGTCCAGAATATATCCCATCCTGTACATATGAAAATGTGGCAACCCTACCAATGTTCAGAGCATTCGCACAATAACTGGCCAGCCTCTTAATCACTCACAAAACCAGTGACTTTTGAGGAAAAGGTGTTGAATGACACTTGAATGACTAATGACAATAATTAAGAGTAATCGACACTTTTAACTGCAGAATATAAGTATTAATACATATGGCTTTGAATGTGTCAACACGTTTCAAGTTAATAGTACTAATATTGTAGAAGTGTCCATGATTGTCCCTGATTTGTCATTGCCTTGTCCCTGTCACTGTTGAAATTAGTCCCTGAGTATTACAGAGGTCTGTACACATATGTTGACAGTACTATTGCATACCTGGAGTGAATTCGTAAGTGATGTCCAGAATAATATTCATCATATATATGAATGAATGAAATAGTCAAATGTGAAGGAAAACACCAGTGGAAACACCCCCCACCCTGTATTATGTAGTGGAACCACCCCCACCCTATATTATGTAGTGCCAACATAATAATGTGGTCAGAGGTGCCCAAACCCCTGCATCTGTAAACCCAGGTAGAATGTTAAAATTGGGACCAACTCTGTCCATGTGCTACATCTGACATTTGAACAGGTACAGGGCAGTTCCAGTCACCAGTCAGACAAGCCTAAACCTGGACCACCACATGAACACCCTGACAATCAAACACATGTATGTGCCAGGACTATAAGCTTTGGAGTTCTGAATATCCTTGGAGTGAGTAAACATGCAGCATGGGTCCAGAGCAGTAGGGAATAGGGAATGTCACATGTGTAGTACTGCAGTTTTCCCAGCAGGAGAATGGATGCCTACTGTGTAAGTGAAGCGGTGAGGCGTATGTTAGGGTAGCTATGGACCATGGGTTTACATATAAATGAAGCAGAACACCAATAGTGTAGTGGTTAGAGCATCCACCTAACATAAAGGCATTCCCGGTTCAAGTACGACTATAGCACATATCATTTTCTTGTGTAATGAATGCCTCTGTGCTGTAAAGCCAACATTTAAACATGTAAAGGTGAACGTGTGTTTCACATGGGGCCATTAACCAGATTCCATCAATCAAAGTGGTACTGTCATAATGAATAAGGCATATGTAAGCACAAAGAAGTGGTAGTAAACATATATAACTCAGAATAAGGATATGCAAGTGCACCTGCATGAGTGTAAGCAGCTCCCAGCATAGCAAATGTATGTCGTTTTGTACAGATGTAACTTATCTATCTATATATATATATATATATATATATATATATATATATATATATATATATATATATATTTATAGATAGATATGTGTATATAGATAAATATCCACAGACATAAAATAAAGAAATATATGAAATTATATATATATATATATATATATATATATATATATATATATATATATATATATAATGAACGCCGAAAGAAGAAAGCATACACAAGGGTTGTGAAGGGAATCTAGAGCAACTAAGGTATTATATAGTGCTTGCAGCGTATGTCAGATAAAGCTGCCCAAGAGTGAGCAGTGCACCGCTATTCACACCACAGGCAGGGTTTTACCAGTGGGCATAACATCGTTGAACTGCTACGTCTACATTACACACAGACAGAATGTAGTCCATGTTGGGACCACCTACATTTGTAACCCGCAAATGTTCATAATCCATAACACCAGGAAAGACACGTATGTGTAAATATAAATGGAGGGAGATTCTGTGAGTACACGAGGTGGTACAGAATGTGTGTAGGGCCCCTAACGCTCTGAAGAGGGCAATGTGTAAAGGTGTGTCATGGCTGTGATATCAGGTGGATAATGGCTGTTACGCGTGGAAACTCAACACGGGTGGGCTGGAGAAACTATGGCTATGCGATTATGGACACAGGAGTGCCAGGGTTGGTTGCGCCGGTTGGAATGGAGCAGCCCATGTAGGTCAGCTAGTACGCAGGTGCGATTCCCAGCTAGACCGTCTTCTGCAAGGAGACATGCATGAATGGGCGTACCTTCATTGAAGGTTGTGTGTCAGGGCTGGCAACTCAGCACATAAAACCTATCTGCCAATCATTAGCGGACCAAAGTTCCGCTGTGGCGACCCCTAACCGGGAAAAGCCGAAAGACACAACAACATGCAGACATCAATATGTTGATGTACATTCTCTGTAATACATGCACTCCATTTATTAACATAAATAATATGAATGTGCACAGAAACAAATACAGTAGGAGGAATAATAGGCTGTGCAGATGAGGAATAGGTCAAATGACACTGTTTCACATCACACTTATCAGCGGTACTCCATACATGAACAAAGAACGACATCTGTCCACTGTATAACATGTTGTATACTGATTACAAGTTAACTGGAGTGAAGTGTCGGTGTCATAATGACTAAGGCAATAGTAGGCTGTTGAAGCAGAGATAAAACCCAATACGCATGTGTAAGTGTGTTTGTCCGGAAAATGTATTGGTCAACGGACACACAGATGTATATATGGATATATATATATATACATATATATATATATATATATATATATATATATATATATATATATATATGTTCGACATACCACATAACCGACAAGCACTTAACCGACACAAGAACACTGAAAACTGAAATCACCGACAACTGAATTAACCGACTATGAAAACGTCGACAGTGATATGCTAATAGCACCTCTCGCTCCTACCACGTTCCAGGTAACATAAATAGTTGTCTGTAATCAGCATAGCATTATTTTCCTGTGCGTCTACTGTATGATATATATCATTCCAGTACTCCTGGACCACTATCTTCATTAGTAGCCATTCCGTCCTCGATGCATTGCACCAGGAAGTATTACTGTCAAACGTGCAAGTCAGAGATATCGTCACAATAGTTAGCTAAAAGTAATATAAATCATTCAGCACAACTTACAAAACCTTACACAGAACAAAACTACTTGATAGTAAGTGTAACGCTTGATAGTGACAGTGGTGAAACACATCATTAGCAAGTAATGAGACGCTCATCAGTTCAATACGTTTGGCAGTAATACTTCCTGGTGCAATGCATCAAGGACGGAATGGCTACTAATGAAGATAGTGGTCCAGGAGTACTGGGATGTGATGATAATGACAGTTGTGTCCTGCAAAATGAATGTTACGGCACATGGCCTGTGATTTCGGGTAATAAGGTAATATATTGTGTGTAGTGGTGTCATAAAATGATTTTGTTGTATCAGAAACAGCTACAAGTTATAGGAAACAGTATTAGCAACTATAATGCTACAAGAATAACCTTAATGTATGCAAACCGGTGAAGTGGTCAGTTTACTACTGGCTGTGGGTATGTGTTGCCTTGCCAAATGTGACAGCTCTACATATAGGTCCTATAGGGCTGCCACCTTTCCAAATGGCCCAAGTGAGACTTGCTCTGTAGAAATGTCAGACGTACCAGGTCAGAACATACCTACAGCCATGCATAGTACAGAAATATACATCTTAGCACAAATCAAAGCTTAGTCTAGCAGCAGTCAAGTTGCTTATGCTACTTCACATAACATATCGATATGTCATGTATACAATAGCCGTTACATGCAACTATTACAGACACGTGGAATATAATAATGTCCTCTAATCAGGACAGTTGCTATGGCTAGAGAATACTCGCATGGCACATATGCCTAATGAGGGACTGTCACATGCAAAGTGGGAAAGGTGTTACTCCTAGCGTCTCACGTCGGCCAGTCTAAAAGGTGGAAAACCTACAACAGGTATGCGGTAGTATGACCCAGCAGAGAGATGCATTTCCCAAAAAACATTTACATATCAGCATTGCAGAGTATCAGTTCCCATGTATCAGCCAGATGGGAGCAGATTGTATGAGGAACACTCATATAATATGATTATGTCACTGGACAGGCCGCCAATTCCGTACAGTTGAATGCCTGCCATCGCCTAATGGTTAGACATACCTGATACTGTAATCATGTAGTCCAATGTAATAGGCATCACAAGGGATCACGCCCACCCAGCGTGAGTGACAAATGTAAGCACAAATGTCGGTGCATGTGCAAGTGAGTGAGCGAGTGGGTATAAGCGTGCTTGTCGACCAGTATACCAGTATGCCAGTATCACACTGTTAAAGAAATGTGGAGTCTAAACAAGTATAAGGAGCTGTAACCAGAGGTCAGTAGTGCTTAACACCATACAAATCCATGCACAACCACTCCCACCTGCTGGAATGTGCCTTACCCACTCCGTATCCAAAGGCGTAGTTCTGGCCACAAACAAAGAACTGTCCTTTGCAAGTGTTGGTAGCAATACCCAGCGCACACAGATCATGTGAATTACCAATACACCATGGCATATGTACAGACAATAGACAGTACCACACACATACCATACAGCACAGTCATCCAACAGTATAGCAATGTACTGGCAGATATGTCCGGGCCACTGGTGTTTGCAGACCTGGCCGTATTGTGTTTCAGTGTGTGAGCATGCCCAGTATGACTGTTACGCATGTTGTCGACTGACATTACCGTCATACCTTCATGTGTTTGAGCATGCCAAGTATGGTCAACTGGATCGCATGTGTCACATGTCCAGATAGTCAATATTGTGGTGCCGACCCCTGCGTTGTACACCAACAGGTGGCATGCTGTGTCTGCAGGGTAGCTAACGGTCATGTGGCATTGACTGCTGCTACATTTCTGCACAGTGTGGGGTGACATCCAACCATAGCCACAGTCCTACACAGCACCGGGGTTGGCGCACATGACTCTCACATGTGTATGTTGGAAGGGGGGCACAGCTGACAGTTGTACACATTTTCTACTACTGTACTGGTATGCCAGGTTCTCCATTTCAGTGTGTGGACCTACCTAAATTGCTGTTTGAAGGCATACCAGTGTACGTCAGATCCTAGCTTTAATTACCAGCATAGTGGTTTCAGATGTCCTAGCCTTCACAACCTACATCCAACTGCCTGGCCTGCTGTAGTGTGTGTGTGTGTCTGTGGGGGTTGGGGTCATTCATTGGGCATATCCAGAGGCCATTGTATAGCATTTGTCTGTATTGGTCTACACCTGTCCAGCTGTATGAGACTTGTGTGGGCTGTATGGACACACATGATTTTCAGCCCGCAACCTGCAGTGGGTTAGGACACCCTGTGTACTACTGGCTACTATTGTGACCCTGGTATGTGCTACAGATGTCATGGTGCCACTATGTACGTGTACTGTCTGCTGCCCTAACAGTCAGCCACCAAATTCCCTTGTATGCTCACATCCATACCATAGCTACAGGTAAATACACATTCTAATACAACTGCCAATTGGTAGGTCGATTGACTTACCTTGGCGGTGTTCCAGACCTGAGAATGGTGCTGGAGGGCTGCCTATATCAGATGCACACAGTGCACTTCCTATACATGGCTGAGCACAGGTAGTGTCATGTTTGGCATCCATTGTACTGTCTGTGCGAGTCAGAGATGGTGAAATCCCTGGGTACCTACTGTGTCAGTGCATATGCCATGTGTTGCCTCTTTGTCAAGGGCAGGTCATACTGTGCACGCCCCTTTCGCCTACTGGGCCCAGCTCAAGTAGTTCATCCTCCAAGTCACACTGTGCCTGTACAGGCCTTGGCATTGGTGGGAGGCTGTGTGGCCCTGCCCCATGCTGTTCCTGCTGCAACTGTTACTGCAGGATCAGATTGTGTAGCATAGCACATACCATAACAATTTGGGTGCATCTAGCTGGTGAATACTGCAAGGCTCCACCGGATGTGTCCAGACACCAGAACCGTGACCTGAGCATCCCAAACACATGCTCAATTATATGTCTTGCCTGTGCGTCTGCCTCATTATGGTGCAGTTGTTCAGGTGTGTGTGCATTGCTGATGGGTGTCATCAGCCACAACTCCAGTGGTTACCAGCATCCCCCACTAGGAGACTGTAGGGGATGTCCATATTGGCAAAGGTGTGGTACAGCTGCATCAGATGCCATATATCGGAATCGTCATAGCTTCCAGGGCAGACAGCACGCACATTCATTTAATGCCCTGGCCATCGCATATGGCCTAGCTGTTGGTGGGTATGCCCCTGCAGTTAATGTAGGCCCTACCCCACTCACCGAGTGGTGCTTTGATGTGTACGTGCATGCAGACTATAGCACCCAGTACCCCAGGGTAGTCAGCCATTTGGTGGAAGAGACGCATATTTCTGGTCAACAAATCATATGTGTTGAGGACATGTATGTGCTCACTGGCATGTGGTGACATGGCATCTGTGAACTGGTGCAATACTCTGGATGCAGATGCCTGTGAGATCCCATGATATCCCCAGTTGTGCTTTGGGAGGTACTTGTGGCTAGTATACCTTGGCCAACACATACCTTGGTATCCACTAGGATGGGTTTCCCTCGGCCTGTTCGATGTGTCAGGTGTGGCCGGCACAGCTCAACAAGCTGCTGTAGGAGGTCTCTGTCCACCCCATAGTGCTACACTATCTCCAGCTCATGTAGCCCCTGGTAAGTTACCCTGGGTCTGTAAAATCATATGTCACCTCACGAAGGGTTGTTCGGCAGCATTCACATCCTCACCACCCTCAGCCTCCTGCACATGTTGGTCTATGTTGCCTGCTGCAGCCCTTCTCATTTGGTTGGACTGTGTTGAGAAATGTCCCCGCATGTATACACCGGTGGTGTAGAGTGTGGAAGAAACCTGTGTGTATGGTGCTTGCTCACTTTACCGTAGTGTTCTGGGTTGGGCTGGCCATGTAATCTGCTGGTTGTCCTGATTATCACCTGTTTGTGCAGCCTGTTCACCTTGACTACTCCACTACTGCTGTTGTCCCTCCCAATTTCACCAGGCAGGTATAGACACACACCTAGCTTAGTTGTGTTAAGGCAGGAGCAAACCTGAGGCACAGGTCTCCAATGTACGTACAGTATGCCTGACCCCCCCCTCCCATGCTTTCACCTATATTCGAGCCCTGCACCCAGCTATCTACACACATACACTCTTGGGATCTGCAACACATGCTGGGGATAAATGGGCTTCACTATTGTCAACCTCATTTGCATAGTATTGTCTTCTAATGCATAGTTATATGACCCATACTGACCCTCCAAATTAATAACCACTGCTTACTGTCGCTCAGATTCATACACAACTGGTTAAAGGTGCCTTACTATCACTGTATTCAATGTCCCTTGGTCTTCCCAGCAACAAAATAACCGGTCTCTTCATGACTAGAACCCGAAACCCGGCACACCACAGATGATGTGGTTTGCCACTAAGCCATGGCAGATATATGTACATCTGAGGTGATCACGTACAGATCATCCAGCACAAATATTCAATAGTGCTAATGTCCACATACATATATGTATGTATCTATGTCTATCAATCTATATCTACAATTTATGTATAATATATATATATATATATATATATATATATATATATATATATATATATATATATATATATTTATACATATACATACATACATACACACACACACACACACACACACACACACACACACACACACACACACACACACATGTACATATACACACACGTACGTAGATATTGCATTTATATCACAACAGTGGACCACATTACACCAAAGCATTAGACAAGAATGAAAAGGAAACCACATGTGCTACCTGCATTATGTAGTGGTGTTATTATCAAGGCAAGTGTGTTTCGTTGCATCACGCAGGTCAGACTGTATTAAGGGTAAGAGTAGGGCTGCTGACATTTACTCACCAGACCTATTGGCGAATGTATGTGTTGACAACCCAGTGTCTTGGGCAATTATGACATTTGTGGACACTATAAGCAACAAAACACACTCAACACATCCTGAAGCTAGTCACCCCAGGGATCACGTCAGTCGCCCTGCTAGACAGGGGTCCAGGAAAGTAAATAATGTGGGAAGAAATAGGCAGGGAATTGTTATGGCTAGGCTTGTATAGGCCCTAGGGCTGATAGCCTAGTACCAACCTATGAACCTATGAACCATGCAGTGTCTGTGCACCTGCTCATAGGTGTGGTTATGGCCACCCATATCATTAACCCTCCTGCGTAGTTCCTGCCACAGGTCATCACACTGCTGGGCATGCTGTGGCACATGGCCGAACAATACCTCATAGTTATCCTGGAGTTATGGTATGAGGGCATCATCCTCCAAGCGGCTATATGCTGGCAGTCGTAATCGAGGCATTATCTAGAAGACATAATGATGGAGACAGGTCGCAGCATCTCAGATATTCACAGAGATACAGCTGCACATACATGTGTATTACATTTAGTATATATGAACAGTTGTCTTTGAAAATCGTCATGACACTGACATGGCTGACATGTTTGTGTCACACACATGTAACACCCGATGGGGAATGGATATTATCACCATGTATGTGTGTCACCTCATTACATTGCTCATACTGTATGTGAATGTTGTCTTGATGTGGGCATGTCTGTTTGCCTGAACTGGTGTTCTTAATTATCAGCACATGCCTGGATGTGAGCACATTAATGCTGTTGACCTTGATGCTGTCTATATGTCACATATCATCACATACACTGCCTTAACAGACATGGGCAGTGACAATGCAGACATGCGCACGGAAACCTTTACATGCATGTGTTTTGCCATATACATCTACACGGCACTGTACAGCAGTTCAACATCCTGCCACGTATCGCCTGTGTTGCACATGTGATGCACATAGGACAATGGCTAGCCGGATGGTATTCGCAGGGATGGCTATCAACTATAGCATGTACGGCCAAGATCATGTAGTAGTATGTATGCCCTAGGCCATGTATGGGCATAGGATGTAAGGTTTTCTAGCTGTAGCCGACAGCCATGTTCCCGCCGACAGGTGAATCAGTGCCACATTACTGATTTAGACAGTTAATGATACATCTTCCATGCAGTCATTGCATCATGTATGACAGAGATGACATGTGCAGCTCTGCTGGACAGGGTTGCATGGTATGGCAGGACTATGTAACACGTATGGCACAGGGACCTGTCCAGCATGTGGTGACCCTTGTACTAGGAAGGTGGCTGTCCATGACATATGTCTTTCAGATCAGGATATGTACATGTAGCATGTCCAACATCACAGTGTTGCACATGTCTTTATGCAGGATAGGCAGCATGCTGCATAGTGGAGATGAGGATTGTGAAGGCTGGTGTCGCCCATCCAAGCATGGCCAATACCCCTTAAAGGTGATATGTGATCTGATATTGGTCAATTGAGTGCTGAGTATGGCTGTCCAATGATTCCCATGCTCAAGGATGGCACCCTGTCATGACTTGGGTTGCCTCTTATGACTACCTAATAGGCCTGGTGATGTCACTAGCTCAGGGAGGTAAACTGCAGAGCATCATCCCTTACACATGGTGTCCATAATGTTGACTGCTGCCTAGGTGGTAGTTAATGGGTACAGGGTTATTAACATAGTGGTGACAATGCAATAAGCAGCTGTCAGATTGTGCGCATATGTCACGCACCTCACCCACAAAGCCCATTTTGCATGTTGTCCACAACACTGAGTCAGCTATTGCTCCTAGGTCATGGCCATTCACACACTCACATATGCAGATGCCTCCCATTTGTCTGTGTGGTATGGGCTACAATGATGGGGGAGTACAAAACATTAACCCTGATTTACTGTAGCTACCACTGGTGTGATATGCACATGTCACTCAGACACCTTTTGTAGTGTTGCTTCTGTCAACAGGCCACTGGTAGAACACTCCTGTGACATACGAAGGTACATCTAGTATACTGAGTGTAGGTGGAACACAGTATGGGTGATGATGTCCTATGACCTGTCACAGGTATGCTATGCAGTGTGAATTCATCCGTACTGTCATCTACATCTGTACTGCTAACAACATCTATGTTGATTAAGGTTCATAGACTTTCAGACCATACTCAGCAGGGTAATAGTGCAGTGCCTCCCATTATGAGTGGCGTCTCCACTTTGTGGGTTGTGATAACTGTTGGTGTGCTCCATTCAGTGTTTTCACAGACTGACATGAACCTATGTTTTACATGAAAGTGTATGTGTAGAGCAAACTGTTTTGTCATATGTGTATTATACGACCAGGGATTTGAACAGGTCACATGCAGCCTGAGTGCATCTTGTACCATCATAGTTATGGTTACAGGGGCTCTGTAGTGTTCATGGATATGAAACTGTGTACCTGTTGGGGGGGCAGTGAGTTTATGTTATCCAACACCCTATCTGTATTGCTTATTCATTCTCAGCACTTGTTCAGAACATGTAAGCACTTCATGAGCTACTAATTACTATAGCACTCAATCCTACTCATTTCCTACAGGTAAACACTGTTTGTCCTTACATTTTCAGCTTGCATACAGTATAACAGCTGTTGTACACACTTACCTCACATATCTTGTGAGAAATGGTTGAATATACAGGCATGTCCAAGTGTCAATTACCAGTGTTATTGCCTGTCTATATGATGAATATGGGCAACATGAGGCAATATAGCAATTGTCTCATGTACAAAGTGAATGCTCACCACCTAATATACGACCCAGGGATCACGTCAGTCGCCCTGCTAGACAGGGGTCCAGGAAAGTAAATAATGTGGGAAGAAATAGGCAGGGAATTGTTATGGCTAGGCTTGTATAGGCCCTAGGGCTGATAGCCTAGTACCAACCTATGAACCATGCAGTGTCTGTGCACCTGCTCATAGGTGTGGTTATGGCCACCCATATCATTAACCCTCCTGCGTAGTTCCTGCCACAGGTCATCACACTGCTGGGCATGCTGTGGCACATGGCCGAACAATACCTCATAGTTATCCTGGAGTTATGGTATGAGGGCATCATCCTCCAAGCGGCTATATGCTGGCAGTCGTAATTGAGGCATTATCTGGAAGACATAATGATGGAGACAGGTCGCAGCATCTCAGATATTCACAGAGATACAGCTGCACATACATGTGTATTACATTTAGTATATATGAACAGTTGTCTTTGAAAATCGTCATGACACTGACATGGCTGACATGTTTGTGTCACACACATGTAACACCCGATGGGGATTGGATATTATCACCATATATGTGTGTCACCTCATTACATTGCTCATACTGTATGTGAATGTTGTCTTGATGTGGGCATGTCTGTTTGCCTGAACTGGTG
This sequence comes from Protopterus annectens, assembly GCF_019279795.1. Taxonomy (NCBI): domain Eukaryota; kingdom Metazoa; phylum Chordata; order Ceratodontiformes; family Protopteridae; genus Protopterus; species Protopterus annectens. The sequence continues at coordinate 1,756,137,324 of NC_056732.1, read as the reverse complement.
TTCTTAATTATCAGCACATGCCTGGATGTGAGCACATTAATGCTGTTGACCTTGATGCTGTCTATATGTCACATATCATCACATACACTGCCTTAACAGACATGGGCAGTGACAATGCAGACATGCGCACGGAAACCTTTACATGCATGTGTTTTGCCATATACATCTACACGGCACTGTACAGCAGTTCAACATCCTGCCACGTATCGCCTGTGTTGCACATGTGATACACATAGGACAATGGCTAGCCGGATGGTATTCGCAGGGATGGCTATCAACTATAGCATGTACGGCCAAGATCATGTAGTAGTATGTATGCCCTAGGCCATGTATGGGCATAGGATGTAAGGTTTTCTAGCTGTAGCCGACAGCCATGTTCCCGCCGACAGGTGAATCAGTGCCACATTACTGATCTAGACAGTTAATGATACATCTTCCATGCGGTCATTGCATCATGTATGACAGAGATGACATGTGCAGCTCTGCTGGACAGGGTTGCATGGTATGGCAGGACTATGTAACACGTATGGCACAGGGACCTGTCCAGCATGTGGTGACCCTTGTACTAGGAAGGTGGCTGTCCATAACGTATGTCTTTCAGATCAGGATATGTACATGTAGCATGTCCAACATCACAGTGTTGCACATGTCTTTATGCAGGGTAGGCAGCATGCTGCATAGTGGAGATGAGGATTGTGAAGGCTGGTGTCGCCCATCCAAGCATGGCCAATACCCCTTAAAGGTGATATGTGATCTGATATTGGTCAATTGAGTGCTGAGTATGGCTGTCCAATGATTCCCATGCTCAAGGATGGCACCCTGTCATGACTTGGGTTGCCTCTTATGACTACCTAATAGGCCTGGTGATGTCACTAGCTCAGGGAGGTAAACTGCAGAGCATCATCCCTTACACATGGTGTCCATAATGTTGACTGCTGCCTAGGTGGTAGTTAATGGGTACAGGGTTATTAACATAGTGGTGACAATGCAATAAGCAGCTGTCAGATTGTGCGCATATGTCACGCACCTCACCCACAAAGCCCATTTTGCATGTTGTCCACAACACTGAGTCAGCTATTGCTCCTAGGTCATGGCCATTCACACACTCACATATGCAGATGCCTCCCATTTGTCTGTGTGGTATGGGCTACAATGATGGGGGAGTACAAAACATTAACCCTGATTTACTGTAGCTACCACTGGTGTGATATGCACATGTCACTCTGACACCTTTTGTAGTGTTGCTTCTGTCAACAGGCCACTGGTAGAACCCTCCTGTGACATACGAAGGTACCTCTAGTATACTGAGTGTAGGTGGAACACAGTATGAGTGATGATGTCCGATGACCTGTCACAGGTATGCTATGCAGTGTGAATTCATCCGTACTGTCATCTACATCTGTACTGCTAACAACATCTATGTTGATTAAGGTTCATAGACTTTCAGACCATACTCAGCAGGGTAATAGTGCAGTGCCTCCCATTATGAGTGGCGTCTCCACTTTGTGGGTTGTGATAACTGTTGTTGTGCTCCATTCAGTGTTTTCACAGACTGACATGAACCTATGTTTTACATGAAAGTGTATGTGTAGAGCAAACTGTTTTGTCATATGTGTATTATATGACCAGGGATTTGAACAGGTCACATGCAGCCTGAGTGCATCTTGTACCATCATAGTTATGGTTACAGAGGCTCTGTAGTGTTCATGGATATGAAATTGTGTACCTGTTGGGGGGGCAGTGAGTTTATGTTATCCAACACCCTATCTGTATTGCTTATTCATTCTCAGCACTTGTTCAGAACATGTAAGCACTTCATGAGCTACTAATTACTATAGCACTCAATCCTACTCATTTCCTACAGGTAAACACTGTTTGTCCTTACATTTCCAGCTTGCATACAGTATAACAGCTGTTGTACACACTTACCTCACATATCTTGTGAGAAATGGTTGAATATACAGGCATGTCCAAGTGTCAATTACCAGTGTTATTGCCTGTCTATATGATGAATATGGGCAACATGAGGCAATATAGCAATTGTCTCATGTACACAGTGAATGCTCACCACCTAATATACGACACTACAGCCTATCGAAGATGCACATATGTAGCCATGCTGGAGGTAATGCTCTCTCCAACCCAGACTGAACCTGAACTATTGCCCTATACGCCTGACTAGACTGTTCTGCAAGGCTATTGAGAACATCATCATGGAAGTCATTCACAGAGACATTGGTGGCCTCCAAACCTGTAATACCACCCAGGTTGGATTTGTTAGGGCCAGACCATGGCTCCTACACCTGGTGGAGTCCTTTGAGACAGTTACCAAGGTAGTAGATGATGGTAAGGAGGTCCACATAGCCTACCTTGTCCTCTCATTGGCTTTCAACACCATTCACCATTCTGGTATTGTCAATATACACATCCACCTGCACAGTGACCCATACGTCTTGAGATGTTATGCAAAGTGGCTCACAGACAGGACACATGCAGTGAGGGTAGCATACCGTAGTTCCTACTGTACATCAGTTACAATTGGCATACCCCAGTCCTCGGTCATAGGGCCCCTCATGTTCGGTATATGTTTCCCTGAGGTACAGTCTAGCACAGAAGGACTTTCCCTGAATAGGTTTCCAGATGACTGCAAACTAGAAGCCATGATTGATTCACCAGCTAATACAGACACCCTCCATAAAGGTGTCACTGTGACGGATACCTGGTGTTGGTAACATGGCCTCAAGCAGCATGCCACAAGGTGCACAGACATCCCCTTTGGATTACACCAATCATCCACTGACTATCACATAGGTGGTAGTCCCCTACATACATAAGATATTATAAGGGATCTTAGTACACATGTAGATAGCACCCACTCCTTTGACAACCATATTGCCAAGGTGGCGTGGATATCCTTCTACATGGCCACCCTAATCTGTAATTGGTTTGTAGCCGGAACAAAGTCAGCCATTGTACCTCTATACTCCTGACTTATGAAACACCTTCAAGGGTACAACACCCCATTTGGGGTGTACCTTACGGAACAGCAACAGTTTTAAATACCACAACATTAACACACCAACAGGATTACTCATCTTTGAAGGATGACGTATGCAGCACAACTAAAGAAACTCCAGCTGTACTCATTTGCATACTGCATACGCAGAGGTGACCTCTGCTGAACATACAAGGCCCATGTCTACAACAATAGTGATGGATATGCTCCACATAAGCAACATAAGCAAAAGCTACTGAGAGCAACATGCTCTGGGATATGCACCCAAATGCAACGATGAGTAGCACGTGCTGGAGGGATACATTCCTGAACCGGACACTCACCATGCTTTGAAACATGATTCCTATGTACATCAGGCAGGGACCCTCACTAGCACTCTTCATGAGATACCTCGATGGGTGGATGGGGAACAGACATGAATGCCAGGGATCACTGCAGTGGCTGTACTGTACACAGGTGCAGGAAACAAATGGCTCTGCTGTTCACAGGCACAAAACACTAACCTAGGGAGGTGCCGCCAGTGAAAACACTGTAGTTGGGCTTACAAATGGACTTGGCCAGACAGCATAGTACCTAACTATGAGCCTATGAAGCTATTACATGTCCTTTGTGCATGGATAATTGAGTAGCTCTTCCATTTCAATTAGCTATCATGCTGTTATACTGTCTGGTGACTACAAGCCATATGTATCCTGCTATTGTGTATTGTGCATTCCAATAGACATACCTTATGTTTGCATAATATAACAGTAATGCTATGTAAAATATTTGACATATCTACCTACAATACTGTACATTTCACATTTTTGAAACAGTATCCCATAATGCAAAGCATAATTGCACAGCAGGACCACCTTAGGCATGTTATTCTCATTATACGCCCATACATATGTCTGCTGTTACAGTATATCAACATATACTATCCCCTGTTATGCACGTACTTGTTGGACAAACCCTACAACTGACAGTGGCTTGGGTGGAATTGTTATGTTTAAAGCCCTTATGTAGCATCCCTTGTGGTGTATGAGGTGTTTACCTTGTGGTCCACAGCAGTACACACAGTTTCTACAAGCATTACTATGCTCAACAAGACATCACTACATAATTCCTTTTCCCACTCTATGCATTGCATACACTTTCATTAATACAGAACAGGCACTACATACACTAACATACTGAGTGTACTACATACCTTCTTAGTGGTCCGAGTTTACGATAATATCTGTGTTACTCCTTTCCTGTTTAAATGGTTCTGTGGTATGAGCATAAGGTTTGAATGTATGGCAAGCCATCATTTTATATGTAGATACCTGTAACATGTGGTATCCTGCCACCAATTGGTGTTCCAGAGTAAATTATTACATGCACATCAGCTGTGCAGCTACTCCATTGGCCAATTACATGGCAACAGTGGGGTATAATTGAATACTCCACTTGGGCGTTGTCCTTCTGCCATACCTTTGAGGGAGATGGTCTGGATGTGTTTTATTGTGATGAATTGCAACTACTATATGGAGAGACACAGATATTTTGAATTCATGTCCCCCGTGGATTGTGTGTGACGGCTAGAGTATGTAGTTCTACATGTGAGTGTAGCTGTCATCTCAACTGTCTGATACGAGACTATTGCAAACAAAACCTGTAACACCTGCGTCTGTTTCATTGTACAACAGCAATGATTTCACATGGCGCCATTACAAGTGTGTCTCTCACAAGGTAAGTTAACACTTCTGCAGATGTCATTGAGTGAGTGGATGTTTGTGATGTTATTACAGTCTGTATTGCAATTGTTTCAGGTGTGGGGGAGATGTAGGTGGGCGTACATAGCAGATAAAGGTTTGTGGGGACTGCATTTATACATATTCCATATGTGTGGGGGGGCTCCTTCCCTAATTGAAGACCTATCATTTAGTAGGCTAATACTATGGTTATTACAAGCTTATTCATTAAGCCATTGCTAATTGGTTCCTATATAGCATGCAGGTGATGTTGATCCTTCAATCCCTCTGAAATACATGGATATGTAATGAAATGTTGCTACATGAAAGCTGTCTTGTGTATTTCTGTCACAGATATTTGCACTCATTGCAGTTGTGTTGTTGACTGAACCTCTTTGGCTTGGGTTTCCACCTTTTCAAATGGTCATAGTGGGACATTTGCAGGACACACATCGGGGTTTAGAGGCTGACACATACCCACTGTCAGTACAAAGGATAGAACTTACTTTTATCCTAAATAAAACCTTATTCTTGTAGCACTTTAGTTGCTTATTATGTTTCTTGTAACATTTACGTATTTTAGATACAGGAATAACTATTTAATGCAACTATTACATAATATATGGGACATAAGTATGTCCTACAATCTCGGTACATTTGCCCTTTTTAATATTTTTTGTCAGGACACAACTGCCCAAAGAGGGACTGTCCCTCTCAAAGTGAGACAGGTGGTAACCATATGCCTAAGGCTGGCTATGACCACAACTACTGTAATAATCTACCTCCGAGTTAGCAAACACACGCACACACACACACACACACACACACACACACACACACACACACACACACATTACAGTCTCACGGAAACACACACCGCACTCTCAACACGCACTTGCACACACTACAGCAATTGGAACCACACTTAAACACAGTACCTACCGGGACCGCAGCACCAGCAGCAATAACTAAATGTCCCTTAGCATCGTGATAATATTACTCGTGGTTATAGTGTTCCGGTACTGTGGTCTTTCGGTCTTTAAGCCTCGTGATTACACGTGTCGGTATGTAAAGCATTTGGTAGTTGGCAGTATCCTATTTATTTGTACCTCCATGGTTGTGTACATGTCATTAACCTGTCTATATATTTGCAGATATATGTATATCCATATATATCGACATACGTCTCTCTAACACCCTTTCTATCTCTATTATATATATATATATATATATATATATATATATATATATATATATATATATATATAGACAGGGAGAGAGAGAGAGAGAGAGAGAGTAAACACACCTTTCCTTGGATACATGGCATTTGGGTACATGAATGTTTCCTGAACTCCACCCTTTTGTGTTTTAACCTGTCACAATACACACCTGCTGTTGGTTCATCTCGGGTAGCTTAGTGGTAGGTGATTGTGTACATGGTTGTGTGTTCTACTCTTGGCAGTGGTTGTTTCACCTCTCAGAGCAGGCACTATTAGTACAAGGGTGAATAATGCTGGTTTCACCTGTTCTGGACATCTTTGACCATGATCTGCACAGAATTCAGCAAAGCTTAGACCTGTTTTGCGCATATCCATGTAGTCATGTTTAAACAATGCTTACCATCACTTGCCACCGCATAAACCCACTAACATGTGCTTAAATGTGCTCTAATGACCTGCAGCCAACATCCATTATTCGTGCCATTGGGATTACGTAACGGACCTTGCAGGACGTGGAACTGGGAACATGCACAACACAGTCAGTGGCTTTACCACTTGGTCATCTGGGATTTGTACAAGTGTTATGGTGTTTTGTATGTGGACTGTACTATGGCTGTTCCTCCATACTGCAATCAAATGTGTAACTCAGTTAGTTTACATATGGATGATACCTATTAATGGTATGTCCAAGTGATGTTTAATAGATGTGCTCCAGCATTGGGAATCTATGTCACAGTGAGCCACACACTGTAATGTGCTACACCTTGACACAACCATAACTGGAGAATGCTGGGGTGGCAGATACCTGTCATGGGTACTCCCCATGCTTTGGCACTACATCCCTGATTACATTATATAGAGGCCCTCATTAACACACTGGGGAATCCATGCAGAGTAGGTGGGGAACAGTGGTTACACACATGGATCCCGCAATTGGCTCTGCTCCTCAGAGGGACAGTTAGTTAATCGATGAGGTGGCGATAGCAGACACATTTTGCCTAGACTGATGAATGGCCTCTGACAATCGGGCATGTACCTAACGATGTACCTAGGAACCTATACATACAGTATCAACATATGCTGTTAGCTTCGTTTACTGTTCAGGTGTTGACTTTCCTTGTTCCAATAGCTGTTGTGTGTGCAATAGTTGAGGGCTGCCTATGTAGGATTCACACATTAGGCCACCTATACATTACAATTTACAGGTGGTTGTGTGTGTGTGCCATCCATTTTACTGTATGTGCAGGAGGAGAAGTGTGTCAGTCCATAGGGGCCTACACTGTCAGTGTATGTGCTATACATTCCCTCTTTGCCAAGGCATGGGTATATTGGGCATGCCTCCATCTGCCTACTGGGGCTGGCACAGGGTGTTCATGGTCTGAATCCCTCTGTGCCTGTGATGGCCTTGGCAATTGTGGTGGGCTGTGAGGGCCTTCACCATTATGTACCTGCTGCAGCTGTTTCTGCAGGATCATATTATGTAGCATGGCACATACTATAAAGATGTGGGCACACGTGCCTGGAGAGTACTGCAAGGCTCCACCAGATATGTCCAAGCAATGGAACCATGATTTCAGCATCCCAAACACATGATCTACTCGATAGGTGGATGGGGGATCGTAGGTTTGTCCCAGGGATTACTCCTGTGTCACTATTAGACAGAGGCACAGTAAACTAAACCTTAAAAAGGGCACTGTATACTCAAATCAAGGGGTGGCATAAGCCATACAGAATCGGGCTAGGCTTATAATTGCCTCAGGGCAGATAGCCTAGTATGAACCTATGAACCTATGATGATTCTGGTTTGTGTGTGTGCCTCATTATGACGTTCTTGCATGGGTGTGTGTGCATTTCTGATAGGAGTCATCATCCACAGCTCCAGTGCATAGCCAGCATCCCCCACAGGGTGGCCATATGGGATGTCTCCCCTGACAAATACCTGATACAGCTGTGAGGCATGCCAGATGTGGGAGTTATGGTAGCTTCCAGGGCTGCCAGCACACACATCCGTGATAATGCCCTGGGCATTGCACATGACCTGGCAGTTGATGGAGTGGTATCCCTTGCGGTTTATGTAGCGCCTACCATGCTCACTGGGTGGTGACTTGATATGTATGTGCGTGCAATCTATTGCACCCAGTACCTCCAGGTAGTGTGCCACATGGTGGAAGGGACGCATATTGCTGGCCAACTCCTCCTGAGTTTGGGGGAAGTATATATGCTCAATGGCATGTGGTAACATGGCATCCAGGAACTGGTGGAATACCCTGGATGCTGATGCCTGTGAGATCCCCATGATATCTCCAGTTGGCCTTTGAAAGGTACCTGTGGCAAGTATTCTCAAGCTTACACATACCTTTGTGTCCACTGGGATGGGTTCCCCTCTGTTGTTTCTGGATCTCAGGTGTGGCAGGCACAGCTCATCTATTTGCTGTATGATGTCCCTGTCCACCCTGTAATGCTCTACTATCTCCAGATCATGTAGTCCCTGGTAGGTTACCCTTAATCTGAACACTCTTCTCCTCCTCTGGGACCTGAGGTGGTTGTCAGCATCATCCTCCACAACATCTTTAGTCTCCATCACATGGTGATGAATCACAGCTATGGCAGCTCCCAACAAGTACATTGTAAAAGTTCCCCATCTGTTTACACTGATGGTGCAGTGTTTGGGAATACACAAGTGTGTGTGAGGTGCCTTCACACTTTATACTATTGTGCTTTGAACACTGATGATGTCATAGGGTGTGTATGTACAATTGGAGCTGCAGGGTATCTTGTATTTTACCACAGGTACTGCTATTGTGGTGCCTTTGGTGTTGAATTACATTTAGCTGCCATGGATTACCTCTTGCCCTTGCCTTAACTTTTCTTAATGATTCCCCTCCCATTGTCTGGCATGCATCCAGCAGCCTGCTTTCTTGTTTTGTACTTTCCCGAACCAGGATTGTCTTGCGAAATGTGTTCTATAGCTGATCTACTGCAGGTTTGCTTTGCTCTGTGGTTACAGTTATCTTTTCTTTGAAATCCGACACCTCCCCTATCCTGTTCTGCAGGTGCTGCTAGCAGCCTTGTTAACTGCCGTCAATTGCCCACTGTGAGTTAATAGGGGTTAATTGCTCAGTTGTGCTCCAATTACCCTACTACAGCATTTCCTTATTGTCTTACCCTCAACTTCCTTTTTGAGCTGTGGTGCACGACACGTGCATCCGCGTACCGGTTTCGGGCACGTTTTCATCCACGTACACATGCGCTTTCAGGCACCATGTGTGCTCTCAGCTAAGCAGAGCTATACCTACATCCACGGCCCTGTCCTGCGGCTTTGCTTAGCAACGGTCGGCCTGGATTTGCATTGCTCCAATGTGCTTACAGCTGCGGTGGCACACCCCACTGCTGATGTCATGTATTCCTCCAGGCCACTCCTCGATGTTGTAGTGCTGCGCCATATGGTACATCCTTAGGCCAGCGGGATGTTTGCGATTCACTTTTACTTGCCTTATTTGCATGGCATTGACTACTAATTCATAGTTATCGTGCTGAACACTGTCACAGGCCCTTAGCGACCCTTGCAGCTTGGTTGTGGTGTAGCATGCATACCACTGAATATTATGGTGAAATCATGATTTGTGTTACATTGCTATTTTATGACATTTGTATATATTTTCCTTGTGTTCCCATTTGCGCACACATGCCCTGTGGTTGTACTTTGCGTTACTGTGGCCATGACATTGAATGTTATTTTTTATGTGTTGTGCTTCTTTTCTTATGCCATTGGCTGCATATTTAGCCATTGGCATATGTTAACTTTGTAATACATGAGTCTGGTCCGTTTTCATGGCTCCGATGTTCTGTTTGGCAAAATGTAAACCTTTTTTTGGTTTACATTTCTGTAGGCTTACACTACATCTATGCCACTTCATGAATTGCTATGTACCTTCATTTGCATGCTGCAGTACAGTGCATGGGGTGATTAGCATACCTGAGCCGAGAGCTGTGCAGATCTGGCATACACTGGTAGTGCACATGGAATTTGATGGTACCAGAATCACTCGGCAGCCATATTTGGCGTTATACCACCCACGCTATGGCTGTGCCTGTCACAAGCTTCATGAATCCCGGTCAATGTGTCTAAATCAGTACACACACCTGTTCAATCAGAGCAAAAGACTTGAGGACCTTTTTGTTCCCTTCAGTGGGACTTTATTTTTTTTTTCAAATATATTATTGAATTATCATTTGTGACACAGTCAAACATGCATTTATAAAAAAGTAAAAATAAAGTATTAACAAGTTCACATCTATAAACATTATACATCACATATATTCTTCTATACAGTGTAATAAATCCAAAGTTACATAAATTGTTTAATGCCTACCTTTCCTTAAACCTCATTCCTACTGTAAAATATTTTTCTGCATGTATTATTTCCACAGTTTCCATTTTTTCTATATAATTTTCCCCTGCCGTTTCACGTCTTGTTCTTTTATCTCTGTTATGATATTCATTACTTCATGTGTGGTTGGTTTAGACCTTGATTTCAGCGGGACTGTATTACTCTTCCTCAAGTACAGAAACTTCATTATATTTTGGTAATGACTGACATATTTTCTTTCTGGATGGTTAGAAACTTACTCGTGTAGAATGATAATCATATATTTGACAAGAAGCTATTACAGGAATAGATACCTAGGTCTGGTGTTCCCTGTACCATCCAGTTAGACCAGAGATCTCATTTTATTTGTCATGTAATACAGCAGCTTTGCAAAGCACTAGGTGTTAAATACATTTTCATTGTCCTTATAGACTACAGGCTTCTTGGCAGTAGAGAGAGCTAATCAAAATATTAAACTTAAACTAGCTACAGTCGGTTGGTATAATGATGAATGATTGGTTAGTTTTGTGGTATATCTGTAAAATTTGGCAAGTGTTTGTCATGTTCTCTACTACTAAGTTTTCTTAGCCATAAACCCTAGCCCACTCTGAACTGTGCTACATTTACACCCCAAACCTCTCTGATTGTAGTATTCTACAATAACTGCCTGTTGTTGCCTTAATGCTTACCCTAGAATCTCTGCTTTTCTCTTTTTTTCTAGACAAACTCTACATTTACCCACACTAGTGTACTGCACCTCCTGCAAAACTGGTCTACGGGATTGCAGTTGGCCACCACAGTCTCTAACAACAACTTTTTCTCTCCCAACAATTAAACAGTGTAGTTATGTGTTAAATTCTCTTTAACTGTGCTGTGTAACAAAGTGAGTCTCCATTTTGGTCAGCCATAGGGCTCTTTCTGCTCCATTTTTTGCCTCCTTTGCCCTGTAACTAAAGTAAACTGATTCATACATTTGTCTCTCTGATCCTAATTTTTACAGCTATACCTTGTACCTTTATGACTTTCTAACTTTCAGACATAGATTAAGTTTTACTTATTTTTCTTACATTTGAATAAGTAGCCCTGATAAAAACGTCAAAATTGTATACTGTTGGTCTGTCTTTCCTGCTAAAAGTAAGTAAAATTAAAGTGCTGAGTGCAGATTTTAGGTCCTTACATTCAATTTACTTGTGGTGTGGTGTAGTTTTGCCCACTCTGCTCTCCCATCGCTTTACTTGGGCTTGCTTCCCTCCCCTCCACCACACAAATCTCACCCACCCCAAGTATACTCAAATTTATACTTTCACCTTGTTGTCTGGTCATTCCTACAGCCCCCTCCCACCACTATAACTTGTGTTCTCACCCTTTCACTCTTCCCACCTTGTCACCAATCTTTCCCTTTTCCCCACCCACCTTGGGCTGCCTGCTCTGTGGATTTCCTCTCTCACACTTAACCCTTTCACTCCCTAGCACACCTACTATCGCCTAACATACTCACTATTTCCCCCTCTTGATGCTGTTCCTTCCCTCACACCGCTCATTTCTAGCCACCACCACCCTCCCTAATATATTTCTATATATTTTTCCCTATAATTCTTCCCCTCCTTTTTTCATCACACAATGCTATCCTTATTGCTATTTCTCCCACTTCTAATCTCACTAGACCTAAGCACGTCCTACCACACTGAGCTACATATCTTCCCCTCTTCCCTCACCTTTCCCAGACCTCTTCCAACATATAACCAAGCTCCACTGACTATTGCCCCTCTCTTTTCTGTCTCTCCCCCTTTCAATGTCTTAAATTTAAACTCATGGCCTACCCACTCTTAGTCCTAAGCCCAAACTCAAGTAACCCATTCCACTTACTGACCATCCTCACCTTTTCCATCTTGTCTTTGCTCTTCTGGTTTCAGGTGACATCCATCCAAATCCTGGTCCCTCCCCTCTCTCCACTACACCTCAACCTTCATCTGATGTCCACCAAAAAACATCTTCAAATATCTCCAGCCTCAAACATCTCCCTATCTCTGCAAAGAACATCCAAAGCCTAAACAACAAAACGTCTGAACTTCATGCATGGTTAGCCCAATACAAACCTCACATCCTGGCCTTATAGGAAACCTGGTTAAAACAACATATCAATTCCTCTGAATTTCTGCCACCTCAATACAATATCTATAGGTCCGATAGGACACCCAAAAAGGGCAGTGGGGTGGCTGTCTTGTACTCTGTCTCACTGACGCTAGCACCTATAGACATTACCCTGCCTAGTTTCTCCCCTTTTGAACTACTGCTCGTAGACTGCCACATCAATAACTATAGGAAGTTTGCTATTACCTCCATCTATATCCACCAGGAAAGACATCCATATCCTTGGAAATATACTCTCCTGCATAAACACCTCCATCCTCTATGAAACCATCATTCTTGGAGATGATAATATAGATTGGAACTCCCTTATTGGTCATTTACGCTAAGATTTCATAAACCTGTATGGCTTTTTACAACTGATCACTACCCCTACCCACTACAGTAAGACTGCTACTGGTACCACAATTGATTGGATCTGGACAAAGTATCCTAACAACTACTGTAACCCTTCTACCTTCCCTGACTTTATTAGTGACCATTCTCCCATCTCTATCTTAACTCATTCACTCCAGAGCAGTTCAGAAAAAGCTGCCTGCTTAATTCTACCATAGGAGCAACAGTGCAGCCTGAGCTCATTTTCAGAAAATCTATTTCTAATACCATACAGAAAACAAATGTTCATAACTCTTTAACTATAAGAGCTAGACTAAAAATGTAAACGCAAAAATTGTTCAGCAGACACTGACCTTTTCAAAGTGTAAATGTTTATAGTGCATATCAAAGTCATTATTAAATATTTGGTAATGAATGTTGATATTGTGCATATTTTTTGCCTTTTTGTAAAAGCAAAGCACAGTATCTTTGTCAGTGTACCATGTAGACCCATACAATTTGCATTTAATTTGTTAGTACGAATGTCAGCTTTAAAATAATACCTTAACCATTACTATATGATGCTCCTTTATGGAGATATTCACAGAAATATGATTAATATAATATTTCTCATAACTGATAAACAAAGCATAATATCTCATCATCTGTAACAAACAGAGCCTGCATATCAAGGCAGAAGCCGTGCTTCTGAATGTCAGCTTCAAAATGATGCATCATTTCTGTGATCACCATGCTCCCTTGCAAAGATATGGGCATAATAATGAGAAGTATTGGAAATGTATAATTTTCATAATCGTACAAGACTAAACAAGCTGTGATATCTGTACATGTGTACAGTGCACAGACACAGTTCTTTTACCATGTTGTAAGGAGCAACCCTGTCTTCAAAATGAAGTATTACTTGGCACATTTACATCCTCCCTTGCAAAGTTATTTATCAAAATATGAAACAAATCATAATTTCCATAACCTAGCTCCAAAACAAACTTTGATATCTGCACAAGTGTACAGCATACAGTCACAACTCTTTTACCATGTTGGAACCAGCAATACTGTCTTCAAAATGAGGTATTACTTGGCACAGTCAGATGCTCCCTTGCAGGGGCGTGGCCAAGGATGAACACAGGATAGCAGCAGATTTCTTCAGCTCCACCAATTTCATTACATTGACAGGAATTAATTACTTAAAAAATTAATTCTTGAAGTAATTTTCTTTCTAAATATGTTTGTTTTATATAGTTCTTGAACTATATCTAAAAAAGAAAGGAAATCTTAATAATATTCCTGTCAGAAATTACTTTGGAAATTTTCCTGTCAGTTTATCAGTCTGAAATGAGTTCCAGTAAGACAAATTCTCAAGACTCCAGCATCAAGAAAGAACTTCAGTCTCTGATAATTATAGTCCAGCAACTTACTGCTAAGATGGATAAAATGGATACTAAAATAGACACTTTCATAGAAAAACTACAAAACAAATAGACTTGTTACATATGGACCTGCAACAACAGAAGATCCAGATGACAGGCATAGAAGAAGCTGTGAATGACATGGAAAATAAAATACAAGAAGAGGGAATCAACATTGAGTTTCTGCTGAAACAAAATACACATTTACAAACAAAGCTGGATGACCTGGAAAATAGATCTAGGCGCAATAACATTAGGATTTTTGGACTGCCAGAAAATATTGAAGGTAACAATATTACTTCTTTTTAACAACATGGCTCTCTAAAACTTTAGATTTACCAGAAGCATTCTCTTTTGGTATCGAAAGAGCACATAGATCTATAGCTAATACTAACTCTAACAAAAACTATCCTAGATCAGTTATAGTTAGATTTCTATCATCTTTTGATAAAGAGATGGTTCTTAAATCTGCTTGGGCTAAAGCTCCTGTTAAGTTTAATGAGACAACTGTGCGTTTTGACAATGACTATTCTTCCATGGTAATTGCTAAAAGAAAAGTTTTTCTGCCACTAATAAGGGAGCTTAAAAAGCACAGTTTAAAACATACCTTCTGTTTCCTGCCAAGCTTAAAATCTTCCTTCCTGATGGTCCTAAGGTCTTCGATGATTTAGACTCTGCTTTACTGTTTGTCAAAGAAAAAGGATTTTGGATAAAATAGAAGAAATGGAATGGGCCAGTTCTTCATTGAAGAGATTGGCAACTGAAGCTTCCTGGAAGACTTCAGAGAAGAAGAAGAGACTAAAAAACAAATGATTTGTTATATGTTTTTTTTCTCTCTCATCATTTTAGTTCATTATTAATCTTTTGAATATAGTTCCTGCATTTCCAGAAAGCCACAAATATTTTGGAAAAGATTTAATCAAAGTTATTCTCTATGTGCAAAGAAATGTTTTGTTTCATAACCAGTCAAAATGCCTGAGGATTTAATGGCAGGCTGTGACTCGATTTGTTTCTCTTTCTGAAAAAAGTAAGGTTAGTAATTTGATACATTTTTTATCTTTACCTTTTCTTTCCTTCTTTTATTATTTTCTTTGTTTAAACAATGACATTCTATTTAGATTATGTAGTGGGTAAAGGGTGTGGGAGGGCAGGGAGAGAACAGTAATGAAAATATCATTAATAGAATAATAACATATTTATTTCTTGTAAAAGTTTATAAGTTCTTCAAATGCTATTTCTAATTATACTTTCTTGATTATACTGCTTATGCTTGTTTGTAAATAATATGTCATGCTTTAACTAATAATAATCAGAACTAAATAAGAGTAAATAATATGTTTTATTTTAACTCTATTAATATAAACAGTAAGTAACATTCCATTGTATATACTTCTTACAGCTTTCTCTTACATTTTTTTATTTCTGCCTCACTCCCTTTTATTTTCTACTCTCTTTTCTTTTCTTTATTAATATATAGAAATGCTTTTGACTGTGTGGGCACAGTGAATAATAGGATTTGTATGAAAACTGAGTTGGGAGAAGAATGCTGAGTTTTATTGCTTGTTGGTAATTTTGAGTTTAATTTCACTTGCATAGAGGCTGTGATGATCTGTGGAATACATTGTGGAGGTTCTGTCATGTTTAGATGCATTTACACTGCTAAATGAATGTTTGTCACTAGATTTTAATAAGTTTCCCGCCAAAATGTTAAGAGAGACAATCTGGGATGTGGGCTGTCTCATGCACAGTGTCTGAGTTACCTCAGAATCTTCAAATGACAGAATTCTCACAGAGAAACTGAAAGCAGTTAGTATAAACATTGACAAGGTTATCACACTGACACACC
Organism: Protopterus annectens; assembly: GCF_019279795.1. Classification (NCBI taxonomy): domain Eukaryota; kingdom Metazoa; phylum Chordata; order Ceratodontiformes; family Protopteridae; genus Protopterus; species Protopterus annectens. The sequence goes on along the minus strand of NC_056732.1, from coordinate 1,756,121,264 downwards.
ACAGATTCAGGAAAAATACCCTGTTCATAAAATATGTCAGTTATAATGAGTTTAAATGATGTAGTTTCTTGTAGTAAGTAAATGTCTTATTTTAGAAGGCATAAAAATGAAACATTTATTTAAATGTTTTGGAAAATCTACTTAGCAGCAGCATAATAATCTGTGTTAAAATTTGTGTCCCAAACATATACTTTACTATAACTCATTTAATTCATCTGATTGACAAACATAAATAATCTTATAACTCTATTCTGGAAGAAATGTCATGTGATATATTTTGAAGCAGTAGGTTAGCATGATTGTAAAATCTGGTTACTAATATGTGTTTGCTGTGCATTATTTTGTATAAAGCAGACAGATTTATTCTAGGAACAGCAAATAGGATACTGCTCTACAAAGACACAACTCAGTGAGATCATATATATATATATATATATATATATATATATATATGTGTGTGTGTGTGTGTGTGTGTGTGTGTGTGTGTGTGTGTGTGTGTGTGTATGTATGTATGTATGTATATATGTGTATGTGTATATGTGTGTGTGTGTGTGGGTGTGGGTGTGTGATGGCTTTTTTTTTTAGGTAATAACGCAGGTGTTTCTGAGAATCTGCATAACTATGCAATATGATTTATAATAATTTTTATGAATACAATATTTAACTCTATTGACAATAATGAGTTTAAGTAAATGCTCATATACAAACAATTCAAGATTTTTTTGGAAGCTGTTGATAGAATTCACATGACAGAAAATAGATGCATCTTAATGCATGTAATGTCTGAATCATATTAGCCAAAGTTTTTGATTTAAATGAATGTTAGAACATAATTTTCTCTCCTCTTGATTTCTAACATTAAGATTATTTGAATGCTATTAGAATACAAGTGTTATATATTACATAGATCTATATAATAGTATGAACAGTTTTTAAAAAAAAAAAAAAAAAGTTTATTTTAGTTTATATGATGCTGTTTTACCAAATGTGTAGTTTTGTCTTGATAGATAATTGAATTGAAAACTGTTAACCTCAGTTAAATATAACTAGTATTAAATTGATAAGGTGGTAGCTGAGGTACTGCTGCTTAGGGTAGGGGTTAACTTGAGTAGCAAATACTACTCTAAGTTGGAGTTTTAACTCCAGGCGGATGCAAGGTTTAATCCTTACATTATTTTCACTTGTTCATTGTTATATGTATATAGTTTTGACATCCACAATATATTTTGTACACTCATTGTCACTACAAACAAAATTGAATCCTATACAAAATCCCATAAGAGATTTAATAAATACAGCTATATTTAAAGGTACACCTAAAAGAGGAGATGTAACATTATTTATCTTGTTATTTGTTATTTCGATCATAAGATTCTTGAGTTTTAAAAATACCAAATGACATCTTTAAAAGGAATTTCTTTAAACATTAATGGATTGAATAATCCATGTAAAAGGGCAAGCCTAATAAGATACATTAATCTACACAAGGCCAATCTAGTCTTCCTGCAAGAAACCCATCTCTTGAAAAAAGATATTGATAAACTAGCCACTAATAAGTATACAGTATTGGTTAGTTCAGAGCACACTCAGAAAAAAGAGGAGTGGCTATTTTATGGAATAAAAGTATGCCCATTCCTAAAACCATTAAGTCTTATCAGGATGACAAAGGAATGTTTTGTATGGTTACAATACAAATTAATGGGAAGACTTACACTTTAATTAATGTATATTGGATACCTGGAATTGGTATTAATACAGTGAAACATCATATTGATAAGATCATATCATTCTCTATAGGGGATATTATTTTAGCTGGTGATTTTAATTGTATACTACATGAAAGTGATACTACCACTATAAAGAAAAGAAGAATTACATCTAATGCAAAACATTTAAATGATTTTGCTAATTCTTATCATTTGAATGATATTAATAATCAGATAGAGTCAAAATCATTACCATACACCTTTTTTCTAACAGATACAAAACTTATTCAAAAATAGATAGGGTCTTTATTTCTAACCAGATGGTAACAGATTTAATTAATTCCAAAATCATTTCATGTCCTATATCTGATCATAACTCAATTGTTTTTGAATTCATGATAAAAATACTCATAATGTTCAGATCAAAAGGATACCAGCATACTTAACTCAGCTAAAAGACTATAAAGAATATATACTTTCAGAAGTACAACATTTTCTAGACATAAATAATACTCCTGAAGTCTCCATTGTCTATGTTTGGGATGCCTTAAAATCATATCTATATGGACAAAGTATCAGATGGTATAATAATAAAAGGAAATCTTGGGATAAGGAATTGTTAGATATTCAAAGTAAACTAGACTCTTATAAACATAATAATAAAGAAAATATTATGGACAAGAAAGTTATTGAAGAAATAAACAAACTAAATGAGAAATACAAAGAAATTTTAACTCATAAAGTTAAAATAACTTTAGAGAATACAAGTTTTGTCTTATTCAATAAGCCCCAAATACTTACATAGACTTAAAAATAAAACAAAAGATTGAATAAACAAAACCATATCAAAGAAATCTTTTCTCTAAGGAAAAGAAGAATGTTTCTAGTATACCAGAAATACTGGATGAATTTAGAAATCACTTTCACAAGATTAACCATAACAACATTAACATGGAACCTAAAGATAAAATAAAGGAGTTTATAACCACAAACATGAATAAAAAGCTTAATAAACAACAGATTAAACTATTGGACAAGAGTATTTCATATACAGAAGTTATTACACAAATAAATAAGCTTAAATCAAACAAAGCACCGGGTAATGATGGTATTATACCAGAGATATATAAAATCCTTTCTAAAACTACATATTCATTAATACATAAGGTTTTATTCTGGCCCAAACTGAGTTAATAACCCCCATCTTGGCAATATACATTTATTTCACCAATTTTAAAACCTAATAAAGATCCAACTAGATGTTCTTCATATCGACCCATCTCATTACTTAATGTTGATTATAAAATGTTTATGAGTATTTTTGCTGATAGATTGAAGACAATTATCCCCGGCATTATAGACATAGATCAGACGGGCTTCATTGTAAATAGAAATACTTTTGATAATATAAGAAGAACTTTAACATTAATTGATTTTGCAAATAGGAAAAAGAAAGATTTAACACTTATTAGTCTTGATATAGGTTCAGCATTTGATTCAGTAAGTTGGGACTATCTGTTTACCTTAATGAAATGCACAAATTTCTCTGATGCATTTGTAAATTTAATTGAACATTTATACAAAGGAACGCTGGCTTATATTAAGGTAGGAACATATGTTTCACAAAAATACCCATTCTTAAAGGTACAAAGCAAGGATGTCCACTTTCTCCACTATTATTCACTTTAGTAATGGAGCCTTGGGCTAATTTGATTAGAAACAGTACTGACATAGAGGGTTTTGAAATAGAAGAAAATACAACATCAAAAATTCAACTTTTTGCAGATGATGTTCTAATTACATCAGCAGGATCTAATTCTTCTATGCAGTCTTTATTTGATAAAATGATGAATTTTAAAAGTATTTCTGGTTTAATATTCAATGAAGAAAAAACTAAAATACTACCTATATATACACGAAAAAATACTCTCATTAGTGATTTTACTAAATATGTACCCAACTCAGGTCAGATAACTTATTTAGGTATAATACTATCTAAAGATATTAAATCTATTATATATAATAACTATAATACCTGTTTTCTTAATATACAAAATCTTTTTAATACCTGGAATAATATGTTTTTACTATGGAGGAGAGACTTACAATTATTAAAATGATAATATTCCCCAAGATTTTATACTTAATACAATCAATAATACTTTCACCTACAAAATAACTATCAAGAAACTGAATACACTAATGTTAAATTTCTTATGGGCACCTAATAGACCTAGGATTGCATTAAAGAAACATACTAATAGCTGGTCTCAAGGGGTATTTCTTTTCCAGACTTTAATTTATATATTATCTCTTCTATTATAAAAGTTATTACTTTATTAATAGATCGGTCATATGTCGCAAAATGGAAAGATTATTGGGAGCTAATTAGTATGCACTTCATGAAAATCTCCTTAACACATAAAAATATGATTATAAATAACTCCATGTTGTGGTTGCTAAAGGAATTTTGTACTTCACCTATTACACCTAAACATATGGTCTGTTACCCATTAAATATTATTATTAGTTATCGTAACTTTATATTCATGCACCCTAAGTATAGGGAATGGAATTTTATTGTATTCCCTATAATTTATACTCAGGGTATGCTTATGTCATCTACTTCTGAAGGAGCTCATTTAGCTATAGATAATAATCTAAAGTACTGGTATCAGCTGATATCTGATAATAAAGTTAAAAATCTAGATTTCTTAAAACAAGAATTTGATCTAAGAGAAACTTGCTGGTTAGAGGTTCAGATCTTTAGACAACATCTCATTGATAGAATAGATCTAATGTCTATAACAGTTAAAGAATCTATTCCAAAACTGATTGATTACTTGATAATAAATTTACAGCATAAAGTTTCTGATAAAGGTAAACTTTCATATATATATAAAATTATCAGACAAGAAACTTTTTACAATGTAGATTCATACTGGAATTATTTCACCTCTATTAATGGGGACCCACCAACTCAACAAGATAAACAATATATATTGGAATCTGCTTATAGAACTACATCTTCCATTGTCTGGAGACTTTATACATGGAAATTTTTACATAGATCTTTTTATACACCTTTGATGATGAATAAAATTAATAATAAAGATAATCTATGTAAGAGATGTAATGTAGAAATTAATGCTGACTGGGCTCATATGTTTTATGACTGTATGAAGTTGAAAGAATACTGGAAGTCAATTAATGAATTTTTGCAGGCTCTTTTTACAGATAATTTCATTATTTCTAAGTCTCTTATATTATTCAACACACCTGTACCTCAATGTGTTAAAAAGATTAAGCTTCCCTTGTTATGGTCTATCCTAGCAGTGGCTAGGAAAATAATAACTAGAAATTGGATTTCAGATACACCTCCTTCGTTCAATGAATTTAAAAATGTTATGAATATAATGTGTCATATGGAAATAAGCACAATTAGAATGAGAACAACTAGAAAAACATCACATTTTATTGTATGGGATAA
>NC_056732.1:1756091966-1756115568 GCF_019279795.1 Protopterus annectens | reverse complement strand
TTTTTTTGTTTGCATAGGTAGTATATGTTATAGGTAGTGGGGCTGAGAGTGGAAGCTATTGCGGTTTTGATGTTTAAATTTCATGGTTTTGCATGTTCGACGTTATTGCATTTTGCTGTTTACGTGTCGACAGATTCGTATTCGATGGATCCCGCTTTCATTTAATTAAAGTAGACCCCATGAGCGACATGGTGTCAGAATGGGATCCAGAGTAAAAACCATGAGGGCACACAGATTAGAAATGGAGGAATATACATGAATGGATCTGTCCTCGGAGCTCAAACAATCTCTGCAAACAGGTCAGAAACAATTTCCATGTACCAAACTAAGCAATGCTTTTAATGCAACGAACATAAAACACAGCATATATAGATACACACCCTTCTTTTATACACCCTGTCACGTGTTTTGAATATTCTAGTCATTTTAAAACTAACTGTTTAATAGCACCTTTGTGATCTATTTGGCAACTTGCCAATCATGTTATAGTTTCTATGTAGGTAAATTCAACGACAGTTAAAACACAAAACCAAGAAGAAAGATTTAAGCCACGGAACTGAAGCACCAAACAATGATTATTCCAAACGTAGAAAACCTTTTATTGCACATGAAAAAAACTGGTATCACAAGCGCTTTCACTCGGATGTTCCGAGCTTTCTCAAGTTAATGCTTTGTTGTGTAGCAACCACTTATATAGTTGCTTACATCAATTAAATCTCTGATCTAGTGATTAATTGAACCATTATGTAATTAAGTAAGTTCTTAATTAAACTCTTACAGATCCCTATTCAAATAAATAATCTAACTAAACTGTTGTTCTTTTTAACCACATAAATCAAGCGTTTACATTTGCCAAGTGGTTTTTAACACAAAGCATGCCAGTGAAATTTAAAGTGTATTGTAACACTCCAATAGTTAGTGTTTATAAACATTAAAGATAAAAGTTGTTTTTACACCATTTCATTATGTAAATATGCAATTTTATATTGTTAAAAAAAAAAAAAAAAAAAAAAAAAAATGGTTAAATAAAAAACTTCCCCTAACCATATTACTCATAACGTTCCTAATCTATGGAGAGCAATAAAAACATAAAATGATGAACCTGCATGTACCATAAATAAAAACAAAAACAAAACCAATTAGAACTTTTGTGTGACCAGAATATGCCCTGGTTTCTTTCACAATCTAGCTCTTCTGAGTTTTAAAACTGGCTTAATACTGATTGTGTCATTTAGACCAGGCCAGTTGCTGGCATCTAATCTTAGTTGCCACACCAACTCTCTGTACTCGAGGGTAGATTCCCAATCCCCCCCTCGCACCTCATGGTCTAATTGTTCTACAATCATGAATTTAAAATTATAGTTTGGACATGAAAGGGAATGTTTGTATAATGCATTTGTTTCCTTATTTTTGGCTATTTCATAAAAATGCTCGTACATTCTTTTTCTAATTTCCCTTTCCGTCTTCCCTATATAAAAACTTTTGCAGGACATGCATACCATCAAGTAAATCACCCCTTTAGAGTTACATGTAAAATATGTGGGGGATTTTATCTTCATTTTTCTTGAAGGCAGGTATACCCCTACATCATCTAAAATTGCGTGGCATTGATGACAAGCCCCGCATTTGTAGGTACCCACTTTCTTTACCCAATCTTTGTCTCTTCTTTTCCTCTCAAATATTTCCTTAAGATTTGTTCCCTTCTTTCTAATAAATTTTGGTTTGGGGGGTAACGCGTTCCTTAAATCTTCATGGGACATAAGTACTGGCCAGAATTTGCTGATAGTCCTTTCTATTTCATGTGCTTGGTCACAATATGTGTAAATAAACTTGGGTCCAAAAAGATCATTTTCTTTGGTGATAGATGCGTTATTTTCCGTGTGCCCCTTTCCCAACAGTGGGCAATACGTTGAATTTCTTTTGTCCATAACATCTCTAAGTAAGACCTGAAATAGGTCCAGAGGGTAAGCTCTTTCTAGAAACATATGCTGCAATGTTTGAACTTCCTTCAAAAAGTCAGTATCTATGCTACACATTCTGGACGCTCTAATTAGTTGCCCTTTAAGAATGCCCTTTTTCTGTGAAAAAGGATGGGCACTCTGAAAGTGTAAAAATGAATTTGAAAATGAAGCTTTTCTGTAAATTTTTGATTGAAAAGTTCTATTCTCGTAGTCCTTGTAAAGGTTAACGTCCAAATAGTGAAGTTCGTGTGCACCTATTGTGTGTGTAAACTTCAAGAAAGATTGCATATTTACATAATGAAATGGTGTAAAAACAACTTTTAATCTTTAATGTTTGTAAACACTAACTATTGGAGTGTTACAATACACTTTAAATTTCACTGGCATGCTTTGTGTTAAAAACCACTTGGCAAATGCAAACGCTTGATTTATGTGGTTAAAAAGAACAACAGTTTAGTTAGATTATTTATTTGAATAGGGATCTGTAAGAGTTTAATTAAGAACTTACTTAATTACATAATGGTTCAATTAATCACTAGATCAGAGATTTAATTGATGTAAGCAACTATACAAGTGGTTGCTACACAACAAAGCATTAACTTGAGAAATCTCGGAACATCCGAGTGAAAGCGCTTGTGATACCAGTTTTTTTCGTGTGCAATAAAAGGTTTTCTACGTTTGGAATAATCATTGTTTGGAGCTTCACTTCCGTGGCTTAAATCTTTCTTCTATGTAGGTAAGACTAAGAGGCAACTGAGAGATAGGATACGTGAACATCTATTAGCTATGAAGAAATTCGACTCCAGAAATGCCTTGGCTACTCATGTAATGAATAAAGATTCTACTCATATGTTTAAGTTTAGAGTGTTAGAGCAGATAGTAACCAATATGAGACTAGGAGATTCTAACAATATCCTTGAACAAATGGAGACTAATTGGATCATCAGGTTACATAGTGATGCACCACCAGGGCTAAATGGTCCAGTCACTTTAAAACCTTTTTTAAAGGGGCGGAGATTGTTTAAGTGATTTTTATTGATGCGTTTATGTGATAGGTGTTTTTGAAATAGAGTAATGTATTTAATTATGTTATTTTAACATATTTGTGTGGTCTGAAGAAGTGCTCAGTGGGGCATGAAAGCGCTTACCGTATATTAATTAAGGTTTTATTATATCTGCCTCGGAGGTTGAGTGGATTTATTAGACTGTTTTATTCTAATTAAACAAAATGTTCAAAACTGCAATGTATTGATAAAATATTCAAAATAATTCTAGAAACATTTGAAACAGTATCCGAATAGCATAAAATATGTAAAAAGAAGAAAAGGAAAACGACCATGTTTTTTCACTATGTACTACTTTTTTACATTAACTAAAGCAATTCAAAGTAACGAACATGTGCAAAGGGTTGGCAAGTGTGTGCAGTATTAGAGTACAGTTATTTCACAAACTACAGTATTTTCAAAGAGATTATTGCACATTTGAATATTATTACAAGTACCTGGTGTGTGTGCATGTTCAAACATAATTACAAGGGTCAAGACAGCATTGTGTTTAAACATAATTTCACAAACCTGGTCTTCTTGTGTTTGATAACAATATTGCAGAACATGGGAAAGTGTTTGAGCAAGAGTACAATAGTTTCATACAGACTGCTTTTTCTGACAAAGATGCACATACAAAGGCATTTATTCTGCTTAATTTAGCTGGTTCAAAACTGTTGAAAGAGAGTGTTTATTTGTGTATGGCCCTGCTGTGTTTGCAGAACAAGGGGAAGAACCACCATATTGTGGTATCGGCTGAAACACGGGAAGACCCTGAGTGCTTAAAATGTAAATTTAGGGAAATGTGTAAACCCCCAAAGAAATATTGGAAAGAAAAGACACTTATTTTACACAAGAGTTCAAAAGCCTGGTGACACATTGCAGCACATATAACCAACTTGATAAATAAGGCTAAAATGTGCAGATTTGGTGATCTAAGAGATGAGTCCAAAGAGCAGAAAAAGTAGGATAGAACAACATGATGGCTCCAGGATCAAAGAGGTGAGTTGATGAAAGACAGGCTTGTGTGTGGTACTAATAATGCGATGAGAAAGATTTTCATAGGTTCATAGGTTGGTACTAGGCTATCGGCCCTGGGGCCTATACAAGACTAGCCATAACAATTCCCTGGATATTTCTTCCCACAATATTTATTTCCCTGGACCCCTGTCTAGTAGGGTAACTGATGTGATCTGCAGGGTGAATTTCCTAGCTCCCATCCAATCATCAAGGTTCCTTTTATAGAGGGCCAAGGAGGCGATCTGCTTGACCTGTATGGGCCGTCTATTCCAGAGTATGGGGAGTCTCTGGATCAGGAACTTATCCCTCTAGCATGTTTTGTTCATTGTGATGACAAGGTTTAGATCCCTGCAGCATGTGGCTCTGAGGGATTGAGATTTCTTTAAGTGGAGCATGTCCAACAGCTCAGGGTTTGTCATGGCCTTGTATGTCAAGCAGAGATCACCTCTGAGTAGATGATATGCCACAAAGTATAGCTGGAGTTTTTTTAGATGGTCAGCATATGGCATCTGCTTTAGGTCTGTGATTCTTTTAGTGAGGTATTTATGTGACCTTTCCAGCTGTTGCAGATGTCTTGTGAGGTACATACCAAACTGGGTCATTATACTCTATAATGGGTCTAATGAGGGATGAGTATAGTGGGACAATGACCTCCTTTTTTCTGGATGAAAAGCCCTTAGTGATGAGGTGTGCCACATAGAAGGATTTCCTGACTGTTGTGGTGATGTGGTTATCGAAGGTGAGACCACTGACCACCTGTGTCCCTAAGTCTCTCATCACACTTTCAGTGTTTAGTGTACTGCCACCTATGTGGTAATTCATGGGTACATGTTTTTTTCCTTAAGGGGATAACTATAAATTTCTTGGCATTAAGCTTGAGCCCATGGCTCTGGAACCAAGCATCTGTTTCTGTAAGGCCCTTTTGTAGAATATCCACATCATTTGGGGATTCAATAATGGCTCCTAGTTTGCAGTCATCTGTGAACTTTGTTAGCTAGAGTCCCTTAGTGTTGACCTGTACTTCAGAGAAGTAAATGCCAAACAAGAGAGGTCCCAGGACTGAACCCTGAGGAACTCCACTTGTCACTTGTCTGGAGCTGGATTTGGAGTCACCTACTTTTACAGTCTGGGTTCTGTCAGTAAGCCAGTTGGCAAATCATCAACTGATATAGGGATTTATGCCCAGTTTAGTAAGTTTATCTATGATTCCAGAGTGGGGGATGGTGTTGAAGGCCTTGATGAGGTCCAGGTAAGCTGTCTGGACCACCTTACCCTTGTCCACAGCTCTGGAGATTGATTTGAAGAAGTTAATCAGGTTCAGGAGACAAGATTATCCCTTTACGAACCCAAACTGCATGGCGTCCAGTGTTTGAAGGTTGCCAATCTCTTTGTTTATAAGTTCCATGTTAATGCATTCTTTGCCATTGCAGATCAGGCTCGTTAGACTGATGGGATGGTAGTTCCTGGGATCCAAGGTGGATCTCCCCTTTTGGAGTGGGATAACTGTAGCTGTGCGCCACTCAGTGGGCATGAAGCCTGATGTGAGGCTATGATTAAACTTGACACTTAGCTGAGGTGCCAGTTCATTTTGTAGTTCATGTAGGATGCCATCTGTTCCCATGGATGCTGTGTTCTTAGCTTTGGAGAGTGCTGTTTCTACCTGTGTGGCCATGATTAATGGAATTTGACAATCTTTTGGTATTGAGATGGGCCCTTTAGGGGGTGAGAGGGGGTGAAGTTGGCCCTAAATCAATCTGCCAGGATATTGGCAATATCCTTGGGATCAGTATATTTAATGTCATTCTGTTGTAGCTCAGAGCAGATCTGAGCATTGCCATTTAGATTCTTGACATAACTAAAGAATGCCACATGGTTGTCTTTTGAATCTTTGGCAATTTTATTTTCGCAACTAGCTTTTGAGGATTTTAGGAGGGATCTCAGCTTCCTACTGAGGCTGGTAAGGGAGTTTTTTGCATCCTGGGATTTTCCTCTTTTCTGCAACAGTTTCTTCCTTCTGTTCTATAGTTTGTTTATGGGAGGGAACCACCAGATTGGCTTCTTTTTTTTGGAGGAGAGCATACTGGTTCTATTTGGGATGGCACGGTTCATGCACAAGTGGATGTGCTCGTACAGTGCCTAAGTGTAGGATTCAGCAGTCGAACTTTCAGACTCCATCTGCATGGGTGCCATGAAGTTTGTCACTTCTGACTTGAGTAGCATGAAGTTGGCTTTGGAGAAGTTTTTTATGGAGGTTCCCTTACTGGGGGGGGGGGGGGATGTGGATGTCAAAGGTGATTTGCTTATGGTCAGACCTGACCAATGAGGGAGTGACCATTGGTGTGGAACATCTATTTCCTATGCTGATAATGACCAGGTCTAGGATATTGGAGCCCCTGGTGGGACAATGAATTAGTTGATCCAGGGTGTTGGAATTTATGAATTCCAAGAACCGTTGGGAAAAGGTGTTGGTACCCGAGTAGTTTTCCCTGTTAATGGCAGGGTAGTTGAAATCACCCAGTATTATGGTGTTTGGTTGTATCTTAATATTTTCCAGTATGTTTAGAAAGATGTAGTGAGAATCTTGAGGCATGGTGGAGGATCTGTAGCAAGCTACAATTTGGATTGCAGTCTTACCTAGTGTTAGTTGCACCTGGAGAATTTCAGATGCATTGTGTTGGGCAACTAGCCTGGAGGTGTGAATATCTTTGGTGAATATGAACACTCCTCCACCTTTAGTGTTCCGGTCTTGGTTTGGTGGCCGAAAGGTGTGGTAAGAGTTGTAGCTTGGTATTGTAGGGGTGCTCTCTGGATCCTTGAACCAGATCTCAGTTACTGCACAGATATCAATGTTCTCCATTTTTAGGAGTGCGTCAAGAGAGTGCATTTTGAGGTTTAGACTTCTAGCATTGAGTAGCATTACCTTCAGATTTTGTATGCTTGTATCTGTTACAGTGGTGGTTTTGTCCTTTGAATCTTGCCTGAAAAAGGCAATATAGAGGTGGCAAGAGCTTTAGCCAGTAACCTGAATCCCAGGAGTGACAGTTGCAGACCGTCTCTGGCAAAGCATTGTGATTTGTCAATCATGTCTTCCCAGGCAGACAGATACTGGATCCCCTTTGAATGACACCAGAAGCTTAGCCAAAAGTCAATCATTTTGTCCTTATACTGTGGTATCATTCTGGGTGAAGGCAGAATGCTACTCAGGGCTAGGATCATACCTGTCTGGGCCACATAATCCAAGAGCTCTTCCATGTTTCTTTTCATGTAGTACAAGGAGGTATGTCTCAAGTCATTCACTCCAACATGGACAATGACAGAGTCATATTGCATTTTGCTGTTTACGTGTCGACAGATTCGTATTCGATGGATCCCGCTTTCATTTAATTAAAGTAGACCCCATGAGCGACATGGTGTCAGAATGGGATCCAGAGTAAAAACCATGAGGCACACAGTTAGAAATGGAGGAATATACATGAATGGATCATCCGAAGCTCAAACAACTTGCAAACAGGTCAGAAACGAATTTCCATGTACCAAAACTAGCTTAAATGCTTTTAATGCAACGAACATAAAACACAGCATATATAGATACACACCCTTCTTTTATACACCCTGTCACGTGTTTTGAATATTCTAGTCATTTTAAAACTAACTGTTTAATAGTACCTTTGTGATCTATTTGGCAACTTGCCAATCATGTTATAGTTTCTATGTAGGTAAGACTAAGAGGCAACTGAGAGATAGGATACGTGAACATCTGTTAGCTATGAAGAAATTCAACTCCAGAAATGCCTTGGCTACTCATGTAATGAATAGAGATTCTACTCATATGTTTAAGTTTAGAGTGTTAGAGCAGATAGTAACCAATATGAGACTAGGAGATTCTAACTATATCCTTGAACAAATGGAGACTAATTGGATCATCAGGTTACATAGTGATGCACCACCAGGGCTAAATGGTCCAGTCACTTTAAAACCTTTTTTAAAAGGAGGGAGTTATTTAAGTGATTTTTATTGATCGTTTATGTGATAGGTGTTTTGAAATAGGTAATGTATTTAATTATGTTATTTTAACATATTTGTGTGGTCTGAAGAAGTGCTCAGTGGGGCATGAAAACACCGTATATTAATTAAGGTTTGTATATCTGCCTCGGAGGTTGGTAGATTTATTAGACTGTTTTATTCTAATTAAACAAAATGTTCAAAACTACAATGTATTGATAAAATATTCAAAATAATTCTAGAAACATTTGAAACAGTATCCGAATAACATAAAATATGTAAAGAAAGAAAAGGAAAACGACCATGTTTTTCACTATGTACTACTTTTACATTAACTAAAGCAATTCAAAGTAATGAACATGTGCAAAGGGTTGTAAGTGTGTACGTATTAGAGTACAGTTATTTCACAAAGTACAGTATTTTCAAAGATCATTGCACATTTGAATATTATTACAAGTACCTGGTGTGTGGCATGTTCAAACATAATTACAGGGCCAAGACTGCATTGTGTTTAAACATAATTTCACAAACCCTGGTCTTCTTGTGTTTGATAACAATATTGCAGAACATGGGAAAGTGTTTGAGCAAAATTACAATAGTTTCATACAGACTGCTTTTTCTGACAAAGATGCACATACAAAGGCATTTATTCTGCTTAATTTAGCTGGTTCAAAACTGTTGAAAGAGAGTGTTTATTTGTGTATGGCCCTGCTGTGTTTGCAGAACAAGGGAAGAACCACCATATGCGGTACCAATACAAACAGGAAGACCCTGAGTGTAAAAATGTAAATTTAGGAAATGTGTAAAGCCCAAACAAATATTGGAATCAAAAGACACTTATTTTACACAAGAGTTCAAAAGCCTGGTGACACATTGCAGCACATATAACCAACTTGATAAATAAGGCTAAAATGTGCGGATTTGGTGATCTAAGAGATGAGTCAAGAGCAAAAATTAGGATAGAACAACACGATAGCTCCAGGATCTAAAGGTGAGTTGATGAAGACAGGCTTGTGTGTGGGTACTAATAATGCGATGAAAGATTTTCATAGGTTCATAGGTTGGTACTAGGCTATCGGCCCAGGGCCTATACAAGACTAATATAACAATTCTGGATATTTCTTCCCACAATATTTATTTCCCTGGACCCCTGTCTAGTAGGGTGATTGATGTGATCTGCAGGGTGAATTTCTGGCTCCCAATCATCAAGGTTCCTTTTGAAGAGGGCCAAGGAGGCGATCTGCTTGACCTGTATTGGCCGTCTATTCCAGAGTATGGGGAGTCTCTGGATCAGGAACTTATCCCTCTAGCATGTTTTGTTCATTGTGATGACAAGGTTTAGATCCCTGGAGCATGTGGCTCTGAGGGATTGAGATTTCTTTAAGTGGAGCATGTCCAACAGCCCAGGGTTTGTCATGGCCTTGTATGTCAAGAAGAAATCACCTCTGAGTAGACGATATGCCACAGAGTATAGCTGGAGTTTTTTTAGATGGTCAGCATATGGCATCTGCTTTAGGCCTGTGATTCTTTTAGTGAGGTATTTATGTGACCTTTCCAGCTGTTGCAGATGTCTTGTGAGGTACATACCAAACTGGGTCGTTATACTCTATAATGGGTCTAATGAGGGATGAGTATAGTGGGACAATGACCTCCTTTTTTTCTGGATGAAAAGCCCTTAGTGATGAGGTGTGCCACATAGAAGGATTTCTTGACTGTTGTGGTGATGTGGTTATCTAAGGTGAGACCACTGACCACCTGTGTCCCTAAGTCTCTCATCACACTTTCGGTGTTTAGTGTACTGCCACCTATGTGGTAATTCATGGGTACATGTTTTTTTCCTAAAGGGGATAACTATAAATTTCTTGGCATTAAGCTTGAGCCCATGGCTCTGGAACCAAGCATCTGTTTCTGTAAGGCCCTTTTGTAGAATATCCACATCATTTGGGGATTCAATAATGGCTCCCAGTTTGCAGTCATCTGTGAACTTTGTTAGCCAGAGTCCCTTAGTGTTGACCTGTACTTCAGAGAAGTAGATGCCAAACAAGAGAGGTTCCAGGACTGAATCCTGAGGAACTCCACTTGTCACTTGTCTGGAGCTGGATTTGGAGTCACCTACTTTTACAGTCTGTGTTGTCAGTAAGCCAGTTGGCAACTCATCAACTGATTGCAGGGATTTATGCCCAGCTTAGTAAGTTTATCTATGATTCCAGAGTGGGGGATGGTGTTGAAGGCCTTGGTGAGGTCCAGGTAAGCTGTCTGGACCACCTTACCCTTGTCCACAGCTCTGGCGATTGATTTGAAGAAGTTAATCAGGTTCAGGAGACAAGATCATCCCTTTACGAACCCAAACTGCATGGGGTCCAGTGTTTGAAGGTTGCCAAACTCTTTGTTTATAAGTTCCATGTTAATGCATTCTTTGCCATTGCAGATCAGGCTCGTTAGACTGATGGGATGGTAGTTCCTGGGATCCAAGGTGGATCTCCCCTTTTGGAGTGGGATAACTGTAGCTGTGCGCCACTCAGTGGGCATGAAGCCTGATGTGAGGCTATGATTAAACTTGACACTTAGCTGAGGTGCCAGTTCATTTTGTAGTTCATGTAGGATGCCATCTGGTCCCATGGATGCTGTGTTCTTAGCTTTGGAGAGTGCTGTTTCTACCTGTGTGGCCATGATTAATGGAATTTGACAATCTTTTGGTATTGAGATGGGCCCTTTAGGGGGTGAGAGGGGGGTGAAGTTGGCCCTAAAACAATCTGCCAGGATATTGGCAATATCCTTGGGATCAGTATATTTAATGTAATTCTGGTGTAGCTCAGAGCAGATCTGAGCATTGCCATTTAGATTCTTGACATAACTAAAGAATGCCACATGGTTGTCTTTTGAATCTTTGGCAATTTTATTTTCGCAACTAGCTTTTGAGGATTTTAGGAGGGATCTCAGCTTCTTACTGAGGCTGGTAAGGGAGTTTTTTGCATCCTGGGATTTTCCTCTTTTTTGCAACAGTTTCTTCCTTCTGTTGTATAGTTTGTTTATGGGAGGGAGCCACCAGATTGGCTTCTTATTTTTGGAGGAGAGCATACTGGTTCTATTTGGGATGGCACGGTTCATGCACAAGTGGATGTGCTCGTACAGTGTCTAAGTGTAGGATTCAGCAGTCGAACTTTCAGACTCCATCTGCATGGGTGCCATGAAGTTTGTCACTTCTGACTTGAGTAGCATGAAGTTGGCTTTGGAGAAGTTTTTTACGGAGGTTCCCTTACTGGGGGGGTAGGGGTGGGATGTGGATGTCAAAGGTGATTTGCTCATGGTCAGACCTGACCAATGAGGGAATGACCATTGGTGTGGAGCATCTATTTCCTATGCTGGTAATGACCAGGTCTAGGATATTGGAGCCCCTGGTGGGACAATGAATTAGTTGATCCAGGGTGTTGGAATTTATGAATTCCAAGAACTGTTGGGAAAAGGTGTTGGTACCCGAGTAGTTTTCCCTGTTAATGGCAGGGTAGTTGAAATCACCCAGTATTACGGTGTTTGGTTGTATCTTAATATTTTCCAGTATGTTTAGAAAGGTGTAGTGAGAATCTTGAGGCATGGTGGAGGATCTGTAGCAAGCTGCAATTTGGATTGCAGTCTTACCTAGTGTTAGTTGCACCTGGAGAATTTCAGATGCATTGTGTTGGGCAACTAGCCTGGAGGTGTGAATATCTTTGGTGAATATGAACACTCCTCCACCTTTAGTGTTCCGGTCTTGGTTTGGTGGCCGAAAGGTGTGGTAAGAGTTGTAGCCTGGTATTGCAGGGGTGCTCTCTGGATCCTTGAACCAGATCTCAGTTACTGCACAGATATCGATGTTCTCCATTTTTAGGAGTGCCTCAAGAGAGTGCATTTTGAGGTTTAGACTTCTAGCATTGAGTAGCATTACCTTCAGATTTTGTATGCTTGTATCTGTTACAGTGGTGGTATTGTCCTTTGAATCTTGCCTGAAAAAGGCACTATAGAGGTGGCAAGAGCTTTAGCCAGTAACCTGAATCCCAGGATTGACAGTTGCAGACCGTCTCTGGCAAAGCATTGTGATTTGTCAATCATGTCTTCCCAGGCAGACAGATACTGGATCCCCTTTGAATGACACCAGAAACTTAGCCAAAAGTCAATCATTTTGTCCTTATACTGTGGTATCATTCTGGGTGAAGGCAGAATGCTACTCAGGGCTAGGGTCATACCTGCCTGGGCCACATAATCCAAGAGCTCTTCCATGTCTCTTTTCATGTAGTACAAGGAGGTATGTCTCAAGTCATTCACTCCAACATGGACAATGACAGAGTCATATTTGTACTTGTTGTAGAGTGACTTGAGTGCATGCGTTATGTTGTGGATCCTGGCACCCGACAGGTAACTAACTGTAATTTTCTCCTTGTTCAGCCTGGTGAGTGGGACATCAGTGTGCCTGACTATAGAGTCACCTATGACTAAAGTGTTGGATACATTATCTTGCTTTAGGGGCTGTTGTTGGATGGCACACTGGTGTTGTGAGCTATGTGTCACTTTGGTTGTGACTGTTTTTTTTTGCATTTCAGCTTCGGAAGTCCTTGTTGCTTGAGCAGATTAATGTTAAGGGCCTCTGCATATGTGGGTTTAGTGTTGCTATGTGTGGGTGTTGATGGTGTGGGTTTTGAAGGGCTATGTGTTGCTTGAGGTGTAGTGCAGGTGTTAACCTTCTCCTCTTGACTGTCTAGCACAATCTTGGCTGGAGACTGCTTTGCTTCATGTTTGGCTATGTAAGTGCATTTCTCACAGGTTGTAGTGTTGGGTGGTAGGAGGAGAGGGTTGTCTGTGTACATAAGGCAGTTGCCGCATTGCCCCAGTGTGCCCAGATTCTCAAGTTGGACAGGAGAAATCACTGGAAGTTGACCCTTGGACATGCCTGTTTAGGTGCTTTTTTTGTAAAGTACAAGAGCTGTTTTCCATGACCGTGGTGGTGGTGCTGCGGTAGCGTTGTCGCCTCACAGTTAGATGTTATCCTGTTCTATTCTCAGCTAAAGCGTCTTTTGTGTGGGGACATGTGTGAATGGGTGTACATCAGGGCTGGCAACTCGGTACATAAAAATCTGCTGCCAATCATTAGCGGACAGGAGTTCCACTGTGGCGAGCCCTAACCAGGAAAAGCCGAAAGATACAACAACAACAACAAGAGCTGTTTTCCCTTACCTTTGCAAGGTACTTTGCAATTATAGGCTTAGTGCCTACGATTAATTTCTCCTTATTGACAAGGAGAGTTGAGTGTTTGTATCAGGTTCTGGCTTCCTAGTGCTTTCCAGCAGGTTCTAGAGCAAGGGACAGCTTGCACCTGTCACCCCTGGGATTCCGGATATTGGCTAAGGCTCTTGTCACCCCCATAGTGCCTTTTTAGGCAGGCTCAAATTCTAAACCTACCACCCTAGAAAAAAAAAATGGGAAGAAACAAAGGGTAATGCTGCTCAATGCCAGAAGTCTAAATCTCAAAATGCACGCACTGAGGCCCTTCTCAGTATGGAGAACATTGATGTCTGTGCTGTGACTGAAACCTGGTTCAAGGCTCTGAGCACCCCTGCACTATCGGGTTTTACCTCCTTATCATGCGTTCGGACCCAAACCGGACCACACCACAAAGGAGGGTGTATCCATATTCATCAGGATACCCACACCTCCAGGTTGAGTGGCAATGCATGGCATCAAACCATCCAGGTGCAATTAACCATAGGCAAAACTGCTCTACAATTTGTAGCATGCTGCAGGCCACCCTCTCAAACTCAGGAACCCCACACAGCCTTCCACAAGAGACACTGGAGGGTATAAATGTATCTCCAAACACCATTATATTGGGTGACTTCAACTGCCGAATATAGACTGGGAGCATTACTCAAGCCCAAACTTTCTGGCTTAAAGGTTCCTGGAGTTCATAAATTCAAATGCCATGGAACAACTAGTCACCCTTCCACAAGAGGAGAAAATATACTGAATCTGATCATCACAAACATGGGGACAAAATGCTCCACACGGAGTATATCCCTCATTGGTGAGATCAGATCATAAATAATCTCACTGGATATCCACATCCACCCCAAACAAAGAGACCACAGTGAAGAACTTCTCTAAAGCAAACTTCACTACTCAAGACTGGTGTGGTATCCTTCAAAGGCCCCGAGCCAGTGAAACCACAATAGCTGCAAGCCCTTACAAATGCCTTCTCTGAGCCTCCAGGACTGCATGGATCAGGCAATCCTAATAAAACCAAGACTCTTTCCACCAAAGCAAAGCGTCCAGTCTGGTGGACCCCAATATAAACAAACTTTACAATAAGAGGAGAAAGCTGTTGCATGATAGAGCAAAATCCATAAAAGAAGACACCTTTGATCATTATTAGTAAAAAATACGAGCACTCATAAAATCATCCAAGGCCAACTTTGAGAGAAAAATTGCCATAGATTCAAAAGACAATCATAAGGCCTTCTTCAGCTATGTTAGAAACCTGGGTGGAAACTCCCAGATATGCTCAGAATTAGTCCAAAATGATACAAAATCACTGAACCCACACATTGCCAACATACTGGCAGACGGGTTCAGTGCAAACTCACCCCTCTCCCCCAAAGGAGAGATAACTATCCCAGCAAGTGCAGCCTCCCAGACATCTCCAATGCGCAGGTGGCTGCTCTCTCTAAAAACTAAAAACACAGCATCAATGGGACGGATGGTGTCCCGGCTGTGTGCTACATGAACTCAATGAGGAACTAAACCTGCACATAAGGCAGCTGTTTAATCTTAGCCTTACCACAGGATCGTGCCCAAGGAGTGGCGTCACGGCAACTGTGGTCCCACTCCAAAGGCAGTGCCTCTCACGGACCCTGGTAATTACCGCCCATAAGCAACAAGCCTGGTCTACAAAGCTATGGAGAGGATCATAATGGAACTCATAAACAAAGACATTGGGACTTGCAGACATTGGACCCGACGGTTTGGCTTTGTCAAAGGCAGATCATGCCTTTTGAACTTGGTCGACTTCTTGAAACAGTCACCAAGGCCATTGATGAGGAAAGGCAGTCCATACAGCCTACCTTGACCTTGCAAAAGCTTTCGACACAATACCCCACTAGGGTATTATAGAAACTTACCAGCTTAAATGTAAACCCATATGTCACAAGATGGGTTGCAAACTGGCTAAAGGACAGAACCCACAGGGTTAGAGTAGCTGGCCCCATGTCAGACTCCAAGCGGTCACAAATGGTGTCCCACAGAACTCAGTCCTTGGCCTCCTGTTGTTGGCATCTACTTCTCAGAAGTACAGGCTAACATAGGAGGACTATGGCTGACAAAGTTTGCAGATGACTGCAAACTGGAACCCATAGTGGAAAGTACATCGGACACAGATATCCTTCAGAGGGTCTCACGGAAACTGATAGCTAGTGCCAGAGCCATGGCCTGAAGTTAAATGCCAAAAATGTATAGTCATACCCTTCAGGGAAAAACAAAGGTAACCCCAAGCTACCATATGGTGGCAATCCACTAAGCACAGAAGAGGTTATCAGGGACCTGGGACCCAGGTTGACAGTGGCCTTTCTTTTGACACTCACATTGCTAAAGTGGTTAGAAAAACCTTCTACATTGCCCACCTGATCATGAAGGGATTCACATCAGATCAAGTGAGGTCATTGTTCCCCTGTACTCTTCACTTATCAGACCAATGATGGAGTACAATGCCCCATTCGGGATGTATCTCACCCGACACCTGCAGCAATTGGAGAGACCACAAAAGTTTCTCACCTAAAGCATAAAGGGACTCCAAAATCTGTCATATGCTGACTGAAGAAACTCCAGCTCTATTCAGTCACATACCGTCTGCTCAGAGGTGACCTGTGCCTGACATACAAGGCCATGTCCAACCCAGAATTAATGGACATGCTCCACCTCAAAAAATCCAAATCTACCAGATCCACTAGAGCAAGTGACTTAAACCTTGCTTGCAGGATATAAATAGGACATGCTGGAGGATAGATTTGTCACCCAGACTCCTATGTTGTGGAATAAAATCCCGGTCCATGTGAGGCAGAGCACCTCACTGGCTCTGTTCAAGAGAAATCTTGACCGGTGGATGGGAGATCGTAGGTTTACCCCGGGAATCATCTTTGTGTCACTGCTGGACAGAGGCACAACAAACTAATGGGCACAGTACTTTTTAACATAAGAGGTGGCGTAGGCCACAAAAACTCTGGGCTAGGCTTATAAATGCCTTAGGGCAGATAGCCTAGTATAAACCTATGAACCTATGAACCTAAAGTGCTAGTCACAGGGGTTCAGATTTTAGTGCTACTACTTAGAAACCAGCTAGTTCTAAGGGAAAATTTGAAGAGCAGACTTTCTGGCACCTGGAATAGTTTAACCATAGGTCTGCGGTGCTTCACGATGTGACAAATGTATAAACACATGTGTTTTTAAGCTAAAAAGTTGAAAGGGATAGAAATCAGCCCACAAATGCTAATAAAATTACAATTTCAGAGCTGGAAACCACTCCTCTAGTGTTAGATAGGCAGTACAATGCTCACCATTCCCACTGGCAAGCAGTAGGACTTTCCTCTACCACGGCAAGGTCTGGATAGCTCTGAACACAGAAAATAAAGTTCTGAGACATGCAAAACCTGGGATCTGGACTATACTGGCTAGGAAAGGTGGGAAACTAACAAACAAGATAGTATTTTTTTTGGTTAAAACAGGCTTAACAATGCAATAATACAGTAAATAAACACAGAAAAGGCTAACGCACTTGAGTGTGTAGTCCTAAACAGTAAATGCAATTAAAACTCTACAAAATTAGCAATTTAAAACTTTTTAAATGAAGCAAGGCAAGTGCACAACTGAAAAATGACTAAAGAGGCAGTAATACAGTAGAATAAGTACCTAGTCTACTTATACAGTGAAGTCTATAAATACAGAAAAGCAGCTAAAACACACAAACAATTCAGATGCAGTGCAACCTAGAGCACTTGAGTTGTAGCAATATTAAGGCAAATACATTTTTAATAAATGCACTAAAATATACTCTATATATCCAAAATGTTTGAGAAGCACAGTCAGTACACAAGCAGAGTCAGGCAATTTTTTTTAAAGAAAGGGAGAAAGGAGGAACTGAAGGCCTTCTCAGAGGTTCTCTCAGTATCAGGTAGAATGAGCTAATTTTGCTTCAAGACAGTGATTTAACTTTGAATAAGGCCACTATGAGATTTGTCAGATATATGAGCTCACAGAAAATCACACAAATATGCTTACAAATGAGAAAAGCATGATTCCAATGGTATGCAGCATGAGGTTAAAAGACACAGGCCTAAGGGCATGATTCCTATGAAACCCAGAGCAGCTTCAATAAAGCCTTGGGCATGCACAGCAAAGCACATGCAGACTTAGCAAAACCTGTAGCCAGCCTCATACTCAACTGTCATAATTGTGGAGGTATCCATAAACCCAAATGTGAAAAGTGCTTAGCTTTTGGTCAGCAGTGCCATTCTTGTAAAAAGTGGAATCATTTCAAAAGGTTTTGTAAATCAAAAGAGGCTCATTCTTTTATTAAAAGAGAGCATTCAAAGAAGCAAGTTGATCAGTTAGAAAGCTGTGAACCTACTTTTTATTGTGATGGTGTGTCTGTGCTTGGTGAAACAGTCAATGCAGTAGATATGTGGGAAAAAAGTAAAATCTTTTGCACTGTTCGGATTAATGGGAGACCTGCAGAGCTCAAAGTAGATACTGTTTCAAAGCGCAATGCTATGTCAGCAGAAATGTTTGCTAAAGTAAGAGCTGGGGAACAACTTGATTTGGCAAAATGTGCGAAGTTTGTTGCTTATGGTGGTGAAGAAATTCAAACCGAAGGCTCAGTAGTGCTTTCATGTTACTGTGTTACTCTGCTGGGAACAGCTATGACTTGCAATTTTACATAATCAAGAGGCACAGTCAGTCATTATTAGGCCTCAGAGACAGTTTGAAAATGGTACTGCTTTCTTTTAATAAAGAAAACCACCATGTAAGCTTAAATGATAACTCAAATTTTACCCAAACTGTTTTTTCTAACTATGCTGATATTTATGAAGACAAACTAGGCAAACTCCCAGCTGTGTATTCCATGAAGTTAGACCACAAGGTAAGCCCAGTCATAAAACCTGCATGGAAAATTCCAATAGCTATGCAGAACAGAGTCAAAGCTGAGCTAGACAAAATGGTCCAGCTAGGAGTAATTTGTCCAGTAGAAGAACCAAATGAATGGGTGTCTTCCATGGTAGTAGCTCACAAGAAAAGTTCAGATGATGTTTGAATCTGTCTAGATCCAAGAGTTTGAACAAAGCACTAAAATGACCTCATCATCTTATGGGAACAGTCGAGGAAGTTGCTGCCCTCATGCCAAATAACACTGCTTTTTCTGTCTTAGATGCAAAAAGTTCATTTTGGCAAATTTTCCTTGATCATAAATCTTCATTGCTAACCGCATTCAGTACACCATTTGGAAGGTACAGATTTTTGACAATGCCATTTGGAATAAATTCTGCCAGTGAAGTCTTTCAACATGCGATGGAACAAATTTTTTTCTGGCTATCCATGTGCTTTTATAGTTGATGATATTTTTGTAGGAGTTAATGGTGAAGTCGAACCCGACAGAAATCTCAGGAAAGTTCTGGAACATGCTCATGAAATTAATCTAAGGCTGAATCCTCAAAAATGCAAATTCAGGCTGAAGGAAGTTACTTATGTGGGTCATTTGTTTACCACTTCAGGATTATGACCTGATCCTTCCATGCAAACAAAAATACTTGAAATGCCAGCTCCAGATAATGTTCAAGGCCTACAACATTTTCTTAGGATGGTCAACTATTTAGGCAAGTTTATTCCAGATATCAGTCAACTTTCAGCACCACTCAGAGAGCTGATATACAAAGATGTAATCTGGTCCTGGTCAGCATTTGATGTCCTGAAACAGAAAATTGCCAGTCCACCCACCTTAAGATACTATGACGTTCACAAGCCAGTTACTTTTTCACAAAAAACAAAACTTGAACAACATTAGATCAAAGTTGCTAAATTTCTAAGAAATACCCCTTTCAGAACCCACTAATATATAGCACTAAAAAGGATAAATTGGAAAGGATTAACCAATCAACTAACATATACACATCTTCTTATCACCTATAAAATTTTCCAACATCCATCTGCTTGTCCAACCCTAAATACCAGTCTACACAACTATGTTCCCAGTTGGTCATTATGATCCAATGACCAAAACTCCTGTCTATCCACAAACCTACAAAATCTGCTGAACATTGTCTGTACTTGTACCATGTTGCTATGGCCTGGAATGCCTTTCCTGTATCCAGCAGGTCAATAGCCCCCCCCCCCCCCCCATCCTTCAAAACCTTTCTGAAAGCCTCCTTAGCAAAACTCTGGCTCTTTTCTTGCTCAACATGAGGATAAGCTATATACCTAAGGGTGAACAGGTACTTATTCATACATTACAATTATTACTATCCCTTCTTCACTCACTTCCTTACGTCTATCAATTCCTCTCTCTGGCTTTCTCTTTAAATATACCATAAATCTGCTTTTACTCTCAATTCATATTGAAGTTTCTTGTGCTAACTTACGTTTAATTTCTCTATAATCTGGCTAAAAATTTCTAAATATTAACTAGTACCTATTCATGACCAATGTTTTTATATTATATCCAATTTGTTATAATTATTTAAACAGTAGATGTTTTTGCATTTTTTTGAAGTTTGTGAAAATTATTGATCTTAAAATGTTTTGTAATATTTTGGAGCTTTTCTCCCCAGATCCCTGCTGAAAAAGACATCCAACCTAGACTGACTTTATGTATATATATATATATATATATATATATATATATATATATATATATATATATAGGTTGGTACAACGCTATCGGCCCTAGGGCCTATACAAGCCTAGCCATAACAATTCCCTGGCTATTTCTTCCCACACTATTTACTTACCTAGACCCCTGTCTAGCAGGATGACTGACATGATCACCGGGGTGAATTTCCTTTCTCCCATCCAGTCGTCAAGATTCCTTTTGAAGAGGGCCAAAGAGGCGCTCTGCTTGACATGTATGGGCAGTTTCTTCCAGAGTCTGGGGAGTCTCTGGGTCAGGAACCTATCCCTCCAGCATGTTTTGTTTATTGTGATGACAAGGTTTAGATCCCTGGAGCGTGTGGCTCTGAGGGATTGGGATTTCTTTAAGTGTAGCATGTCCAACAGCTCTGGGTTTGACATGGCCTTGTATGTTAAGCAGAGATTGCCTCTGAGTAGACGATATTTGACAGAGTATAGCTGGAGTTTTTTAAGGCGGTCAGCATAGGGCATCTGCTTTAGGCCTGTGATTCTTTAAGTGAGGTATTTCTGCGACCTTTCCAGTTGTTGCAGAAGTCTTGAGAGGTACATACCAAAAAGAGTGTTGTATTCTATAATGGGTCTAATGAGGGATGAGTTTCCATGGGACAATGACCTCCTTTTTTCTGGATGAAAAGCCCTTAGTGATGAGGTGTGTCACATAAAGGGATTTCCTGAATGTTGTCGCAATGTGTTTCTGTATTTTGTAGAGTATCCACATCATTTGGGGATTCAATAATGGCTCCCAATTTGCAGTCATCTGTGAACATTTTTGGCCAGAGTCCCTTAATGTTGGCCTGTACTTCAGAGAAGTAGATGCCAAACAAGCGCGTTCCCAGGACTGAACTCTGAGGTACTCCACTTGTCACTTGTCTGGAGCTGGATTTGGAGTCAGCTACATTTACAGTGTGGGTTCTCTCAGTAAGCCAGTTGGCAACCCATCGAGTGACATAGGAATTAATGCCCAGCTTAGTAAGTTTATCTATGATTTCAGAGTGGAGGATGGTGTTGAAGGCCTTTGAGAGGTCCAGATAGGCTGGGCAGACCACCTTACCCTTGTCCATGGCTCTAAAGACTGATTAGAAGAAGTCAATCAGGTTCAGGAGACATGATAGGCCTTTCACAAACCCAAACTACATGGTGTCCAGTGTTTGAAGGTTGCCAATGTCTTTGTTTATAAGTTCCATGATAATACATTCCATGGCCTTGCAGATCAGGCTCATTAGACTGATGGGGCAGTAGTTCCTGGGATCCAAGGTGGATTCCCCCTTGTGGAGTGGGATAACTGTAGCTGTGCACCACTCAGTGAGCATGAAGCCTGAGATGAGGCTTTGATTAAACATGACACTTAGGTGAGGTGCCAGTTCATTTTGTAGTTCATGTAGTACACAACCTGGGATGTTGTCTGGTCCCATGGATGCTGTATTCTTAGCTTTGGAGAGTGCGTTTTATACCTGTGTTGCCATTATTACCGGAATTTGACAATCTTTCGGTACTGAGATGGGCTGTTTAGGGGGTGAGAGGGGGTGAAGTTTAGAATAAATCTAGCAATTTTGTTGTATGTTTGTTCCCGTTTCTGCATTGAGGTAGTTTGGATATTGATAAGGATGGGGGAAGCATAAAGAAGACTGGGTAAGAAAAATGCTTGCACAAGAGTGGTTTAATGGCAGTAGTGAGGAATTTTATGTTCCTATAAAGTAGTCCAAGTTTTTGGTGGATTTTATTGATGGCCTGTTGTATGTGCAAGTCAAATTTTGGTTGGTCATCAATTATTACCCCAAGGAGTTTGGTGTGTGAGACAGAGGGTTCCAGGGGGAAAAAAGAGTTTAAATAAGGAGTGCAGGTTTAAAAGACGTTTTTTAGGAAAATTATTTTTTGATTTTTACCGAGAAAAGGAATTAGGAAAAGGGAACCCAGATTTAAATTTAGAAATTTTAACATTAAATTGATTTTAAGAGAGGGGAAAGGGTTTTTGGTAAATTTAAAAGGACACCCAATTTGGAGCCTTTACTCTATTTTGAAGGAGGTTGAAATATCTGTCCCTTTTAAAATTTTTCTAAAGTAAGGTGGATTAAAACCATATAAAGGGGAATTTAGGCTGAGTTTTAAGGGGAAAGGGTAACAAGTTGGAAAGTTTGTTTAAAATAACAAACGGGTGAGGTTTTTCCCCTCTGCACCTTTTGAGTAAGGTAAGTGGGTTTTTTGGGGAGTCCCATTTGCGGGGGTGGGGATTTTATAGAGATGGGACTTTGGTATGTTACTTTTCAAACTTAGGAAGGAAAAAGCTTTTGGTCAAGAGGGGATCCCCTTTGTGCAGGGAAAATTTTTCATTTAGGGTTAAAATGGATTTAGGAAATTTCGGGAATGAAAGCCAAATTTTCAAATTAAGGAGGTTTTTTAAAAAGGGGAAGAGTTTTTTTTTAAAAGCGGGTTTAATATTTTAGAGCCTAATGCTATTAGTTGGGAATATTTTAGGGTTTTGGGTAAAGAGGGGTCGGTTAAAAGGGTGGCAGATTGTTCAAAATGTTTTTTATCTGTTTTTCAAGGGAATGATAAAGGTTTGAAAGAACAGTAAGGGATTAAAGTACCCCAAAATTTTGTATTTTAAAAGTTTTTTAAACATTTAAAAAAAAAAATTTTTTGAATTTTCTGAGTTTGTTAAAACCTTGAATGGCTTTGTGGTTTCAATTTTTCCTAAGACCTTCTTTTGCAATTTTCCCAAGGAAAGTTTTTGATTTTCAATTTGGGGAAAGAAGTTTGGCTAGGAAAATTTTTTAGAAACCAAAAAATAAGTTTTAAATTCCTGTCCCCGGCTATATTAAATTTAAGGGAAATTAATTTCCTAAAATCTCTGTTAATCTAAAAGACCCTATAACCAATTTCCTTATTTTTTGAAACCAAGCCTTAACCATTTCCTTATTTAAACCCAGCCTTCCCACACAAGAAATTTTAACCCTAAAAACCCTAGTTGATTTGCCAAAAATAAAAAAAATTCCTCCAATTCTTTTAAAATTAAAAATTATATGGTCCATTGATTCTTGGGGAAATTTGCTCCCTTTCAAATTACAGAGCGCAAAGAACAGTCCCGGACTCTTTCCTTTACAGAAGAAACCCCTAAACCAACGGTTTAGACTTCCAAACTCAGCAAACAAGGAACCTTTTTGATTAACAAACCTTATGGTTAAACAAAACAACTTTGTTAATAACCAAACTGACCCCATGTTTAGAGGAACATGCAAGAACCGGTCATTAGTTTAACCTGGGAACGGTCCCCTTTAAACCTTAGCCAAATAACTAACCTCTAAAACCATACTTTTCTATAATTCCTTTCAGTTTGTCCTGGACAAAATGTTTTGTCAATGATTTGATAGCATCCTTGAAATATTCCTGTGGCCTTTGTTTTTTTAGGGCCTTTAAAATGTTTGTATTTTAAAAGCTTCCTTTAAAATTTTCCCCTTCCTTTTGAACATCTCCTAAAAGGGTACTTTGTCTGAATCCTCTGTGGCTTAAATATTTTTATGGTAAACCATTAATGGTTGCCCCGGTTTTGCTTTTTGTCAACATAATCCAATGCTTGGTTTAAACCCCCCCCGGGGGTTTAAAATTTTCAGAATTTTTTTTTTAAAAAAATGATTTCCCCCAAATTTTTTAAAAAAAAAATTT